>NC_141045.1:29815000-30115000 GCF_052040795.2 Danio rerio | reverse complement strand
TAAAAAACTAGCAGAGCTGGTGGTCTTCCAGGAACGTGGTTGAAAAACACTGAACATGTCAACCGGAACAATCCTTTTTGGAGCTTTCTTTTAAAGATCTGGGGCCTGTTTCAGAAAGCAGGTTAAGTTAAAACTCAGAGTAGTTTAACCCTGAAATGAGAGAAACTCTGGGTTTTCCGTTTCAAAATGGCAGGTTTGTTAAACTCGAGAAAGCAGGGTAAGTCAAGCCTGTTTCTAAAAGAGAGTTAACTTTAACTCAGAGTCAGTTACCGTGGTAACTTCTGTGAATCTAACCTGGTCCGGAGCAGGTTTTATTCTCTAAAATCTGAGTTTCTGTCGGTCTCCTCCCCTTTTTTAAAGATGACGCGGTATTTCTAGCATTAGCCTTATATTTCCACACACCTATTTTAGAGCTCATTTTGGAGATGTGCATAAAAAAGATTGATGGAAATGTCATGATTCACATAACTTTTGAAAATACGCATAATAAAACATGTGCATAACTGAGTAGGTTAAACTTTTATTTGATAAGATGCACATAAACTACGAAGTGCACTTAACAAATTACTGTATGTACATTAAAAAATGGTTTGTTAGAGATGATGATGAAAATGTGTGTGAATGGACAAACCAGCAGACTGAGCACACTGCAGAACATCTTAAATGGTGTTTTAGTCATTCTAAAATGCCTTACCTGTTTCATTATTAGTGTATATTATTAATTACCTCCGAGCGTCTCGAGCGTGTCAAGAGTCTCCGCGTCTCATGGCTTCAAACGCCCCCATGTGTTCATTGTGTGTCAATTGTTTTCTGAGGCTCAGGTACATTAATTAAATAAAAAATCATTGATGCAGCGTATTCTACCGCAGTAAACTCTGTTTTTACTGTTGATATTTGGCGCAAGTTAATCAGGAAGTGACGATTGTGTTCTCTTCGACTCTTTGGATAAAAACGCTGCTTTATTTTTAGGCGTTATTCCATTTTTGCACAAATTTATATAATAGCCTATATTTTGATGGAAACACAGCTATTGCCTACATTTTTGTCACACACAGAACAAATCAGGTACGAGGGTTGTCCTTTTTTTCATAAATAAATAGCTTAACCTTCGACATGCACTGTTACTAGATTAATGGGATTATTATTCTGTCTAAATTATTTGAGTTCTGCTTACCTTCTTAATGTTATATCAACCTCTGTCACTTGATCAATAAAAAGGCGGATACATAACAAGTGCACTGTTAAATCTATTAAAACTGATAAAAGTGTATAAAAGTTTAGAAAAAAGTATAAACGTCACACATTACATTACTTATTTTATAATACTTAAAATGTTTAAATACTTAAAATTAAAAATTACGCCTTAACTTGAGCAGCTGTTTTCCCACGCTAACTGTCTCTGTTTCACTGATGGTTGCTTCTTTTTAAATATATACGCTCATATTTGCAATAACTTTGCATGAGCAGATCAAATTCAGCCGGAGAAAGAAATGCTGATCTCTTTTTTTAAGATGTTGCCATGGTCACTCGTAATGTCTGCGCTCCATTGATAATGCCTTTTTATAGACACGGTGTGCGCGCTTAACTCTGAGTTGGTCTACTCAGAGTTGATTGACCCAACTCAAATCAGCTATTCTGAAACTGAAAACTCAGAGTTTTTATTCTCTCGGTAAATCAACTTAGAGTTCAAGTTTAAACTCAGAGTTGTTTGAACCTCCTTACTGAAACAGGCCCCTGGTTATCTAAGTCAGGCAAGACATACATGAAAAATGTACACAACAGGTTATCATGAGGATTACAGCTGAGAATTGCTCTAAGGCAGTCCGCTGAATGCAGAGATCTGCTCCAAATCTGCTCATGTAATGACACTTTCCTAAAAAGTTTACTTTCAGCCTGCTGAGAAAAAAAAACAAAACCTCCCCCGAAGTTTGTAGTACTCCTAAAAACAGATTACTTTCTTCTTCCTTCAGAGTTTTTCACCCTTTAGGGCATAAGAATAATCATTGTTATTTTGCTTTATAAACATTGAGTCAATCAGATGTTCTTGATTTGATTTCTAAAATCACTGCAATGAGACAATTTAATTAAAATGTTACTTTCTTCAATTTAGTGCACCAAATAACTGCAACAATGCCTCCACAGAATGGTTATTGCTTGTGTAGCTGTCTCAGCTGGTCATAGTCTTTCTTAATTAAGCTTCCTTTGCTTGAAGTATGCCAACGCTAAACCTTGTTTTCCTTTCTATGGCGACACACAGGACAGCATGGATGAGTGCCAGACAGATAAGTGCGAAGAGGAATGTGCCAGTGAAGAGCTGGAGGATAATAAAGAAAAGGGGGGTGACAGGGTGAAGCAAGCTAGGTCAAACAAATGGAATTCTGTGGAGCTATCACGACTAGATAGCGAGAGCGCTCGAAAATATAATGATGCCCCCCACTACCCTGTTACACTGGACGGGCCAAGTTGTAACCCCACTGATTTCGATAAGACTTTAGAGCACGTATTGAGCAATGCCACTTCCTTGACTGAAGTCAACCTTAACAATGTTGAAAACTTATCCCAAGGTGTTTTGGTGGGCTTTGCTGATGCCTTAACCTCGAACACTCATGTTGAGGTTTTCAACCTTGCCAACACCCATGCAGATGATCAAGTAGCTTTGGCCTTGGCCAAAATGCTGAAGGCGAATAGTAGCATTACCAAACTTAATGTCGAGTCCAACTTCATTTCAGGCAAAGGCATCTTAGCTTTGATTAAGTCACTTCAGTATAACAACACACTGACTGAGCTCCGATTCCACAACCAGAGACACATCTGTGGAGGCCAAGTAGAGATGGAAATGGTGAAACTGCTAAAGGATAACACCAGCCTATTGAAACTAGGATACCATTTTGAGTTACCTGGCCCAAGGATGAGTGCAACTGGTATATTAACCCGCAATCAGGACCGCCACAGGCAAAAGCGGCTCCAAGAAAGAAGAGAAAAAGACAAAAGTCAAGAACAAGTGAAGTCTTGGAATACTGTGGACAAAATGCAGTCATTTCAATTCCAGATTTCAACAGACAAGCACACAACCCAAGGGAAGCAGCACTTGGTCTCTTCCTATTTGCCACAACCACCTCATAATCAACCAAATGGTGTGCTGAATGTGCCAATGAGGCAAATAGCTGAAATGGTTAAGCAACAAGAAACTGAAAATGTGGGTCGAATCCAGGCTAATTCAAATAAAAAGCACAATCTCACTGGCGACAAGCATGGCAAGAAAAAGCTTCATGATGATAATACAGAACATTCAAGAAGAAAAGATGACCTAAATAGTCTGGAGGAGTCAACCCGTGATGATCTACTGGCAGCAATTCGCGGCAGCAACATTGGTTCACTACGAAGGGTAAAAAGTTGAGCATTTGGCCAAGACATCACAAGTAGCCAAGGAAAACAAAACTGTGCCCAAGATTGTAATTCACTCAAAAGGACAGGATTGGAACTTCCAAACTAACATTCTGGTGAACACCAACTCTGCCAAAACAGGCCTCTTGAGAAACTTTAAGCAATAATTACCTATTTCATACCAAGAATTGGAGGATTCATTCAGTGTTTGTGTTCTGACTAAGGTCATTCCAGTTCCAGCATGAACTCATTACCCACACAGCGGAAAATGTTTATCTTCTAGTATGAATTTAATATGTAGACATTTCTGTTTTGATGCACTAACTAGGCCTCTTGGTTTTAATGTACATGCCAATCTGTTTAAAAAATAATATTTTAACTGAGGAGTTCATACCATTTCTTGTTCTCCTTAAATGCTATTTCAATTCCAGACGACTCAGGCAGTTAACTTTTGTATACAATGTGGATTTTGCTCCATGTAACTGACAATATCCATTTTGTTTTAACACTAAGCCAGCATTTCCCTCCCGTTCCCCCCGTCTTGCAGGTCCTAAAGGTACAAAACCTCTCAGATAATTAATCTGTATAACATAAACACAAATGAAAACTTGGGCATGCTTCCGAATTTGACCTGGGTTATTTTTACACACATTTAATACACACAATTTAGTAAAGCTAGTAGTAAAAGGGTCATGAAACACCAACACACATTTTTTGACATGTTGACGGTCATATACATGTCCCACTTTGCTAAAAACACTATTAGGACACATATATTTCACAAAAAAAGTGAAAATTTGTTCTTGCATTATTTCAAGCAAACTTGTTCTACCATTTTGAAAAGAAACCATGCGATCACTGTGTAAATTCAGCATGGAGACTCGATGTCTGTACTGGCTGGTACAATGTGACGTCTTTGAATTTTCATCATTGATGAGAAAGACTTAGTTTAAACCGATCAGCACACACTATTGTGCGTGAGGTGCAACTTCATTAATATGCATGATGGCTTCAAAGACTGTTTTTACTTGTTACAGTGTTGAGATGTCTGTGAGATGCCACGTTGTGTTGCCAACCATAACTAAAACAATCGTAAAAAGGAAAATTGTTCGGAGACATGAGACATCAGTGTTGCGTTTATAAATGTGCTGCAACAAAGGTTTTGTTTCCATTTTCCTGTGATGAGAGCACAGCCCACGTTTGGGTCCACATTTGTGGATTACAGTGGTCTGCTAACATGCGACAAAGATATGTTCATAACATTGTGTGAGCTTTTCGCATCTGGAAATGCTGAAATCCGCATTTGCCACTCTTCTTAGTCTCCTTGCCGCCCCTAGCAAGATGCCGCCCTAGGGTGCGTTTCCTAAAACCAGCTAAGGTCACAAGTTCTATCATTTCAAACCTAGTTAGTTCATTTAGCATTTCTCAAATCCGTCGTTCTAGCGAACATTCGCAAACTGCGTCGTAAACTTTTATGCTTGCAACTACACCTCTAGAGCTGTAGTTTGCAGCAAAGTTCCATTTCCAGTTACCCAAAAATGTTCCTATATTTGGAAAAAAAAAAACATTAAAGTCATCTCTCTTAGTTGTAATAAAAATTACAAAGTATTTCAACAGTTCATTTTTAGCAATCTTTATATTGAAAATTGTGCTGCCTTTGCAGTGCAGTATGAAAACAAAATTTTGAACACAGCCGCTGCTCATGAAACAAAAAAAATTCAAATTAAAAAATAAAAAATAAATATATATACAATATATAATATATATATATATAAAGCATACATTAAGTTTATATTTATATAGGCTATTTATTAGGAAATTTGTCTGTAGCCTACTGTTTATGACATGAGCCTAGTGGTTAGCACATTTCTGCAGTGCTTTGAATGTGTGAAATTGTAAAAGTATACTTAAAAAAATAAACTAAATAAACAATAAAAAAATAAACAATATCCTAATCATTTATTCATTCATTCATTCATTTTCTTTTCGGCTTAGTCCTTTTATTAATCCGGGGTCGCCATGGCGGAATGAACCGCCAACTTATCCAGCACTTTTTTTTAAGCAGCGGATGCCCTTCCAGCCACAACCCATGTCTGGGAAACAGCCACACACACTCATACACTACAGACAATTTAGCCTGTACCACATGTCTTTGGACTGTTGGAGAAACTGTAGCACCCGGAGGAAACCCACGCGAACGCAGGGAGAACTCCATATAGAAACACCAACTGACCCAGCCGAAGCTCGAACCAGTGACCTTCTTGCTGTGAGGCGACAGCACTACCTACTGTGCCATTGCTTCGCCCAATATCCTAAATAATAATAATAAAATAATAAAGATAATAATAATAATAATAATTATTATTATTAATATTATTACTTTTCTTAATACATAGCCTACTGTAAATTACAATCATTAACAATTTACATTATATAAGGTTAGAATACGTGTTAGCTAAGTGGTTTTATGTTTTAGCATGGAATTATAATAATTCTATAATAATATTCTCAGAGTGCATGTTTTTACCAAAACTAATATTGGATTTTTTTTAACTGCGTGTGTGTGTAAAGCAATATAATTTGAATCCAAAAATTATGGGTATTTTCTCTAAAGAAGTTGTTACTCCGCCTTGTTTAGAGCGTCCTTGTGGAGGTTTTACATTGTAACTAATGTGGTTCAAACGATGAATCTGCGACAGAGAAACAATGGTTTTAGGGAAACACTTGTCAATACATCGTTCATTTCACAAACGATGCAATGTACAATAATAGTTCAGCCATGAGTCATGTCGTTTTTGAGAAATGCACCTCTGAGTGATTTCTGACTGCACTGCACTGCATCCATCTCCCCTGCGTCCGTGTTTGTGTTGTCGCAGTGAAAATCAGCGCACGCATGTAATGAAACTCCCCTTTTCATGCAAACCCTTACCTCTTTTGCCACTTGACACTCACACCTAAACAAAGCAGGACTCACCCACTTTCCCGACAGCCCTTTAATTTCACATGTAAAGTTGTAAATGTTATTACTAAAAAGAAAACCACCAAATCTCAGGTTTGTAAATATTACCATTTATTTAAGTATAGAATTTAGTGTTTTCTCTCCACATTCCACTCCTCTTGTAAGATCTGATGTCAATTTTACAATTTATTTCAGCACTATCCTTACAGGACAAGGACAGCAAATTCAGTCCAGACAAACAATACTGTTAAACCAGCATTAATTGTACACAAAGGTTTGCCTCTTTTATTTATTTTTTGACCTTAAATGTAGCTGTCAGATAAACATTGACCTGTAAAAGCTTGTAACAAACGGAACTTTAAATTGCATTTTGTGAAGTGCTTTTTTTTTGTCGTTTTTACTTGATATGACAGGAAATTCTATATTTGTGTGAACTGATGGCTTTCACATTTAAGAGCAAGCTGTACTCATGACTTTGCCAGTTGGAATCTACCGTATATTATTTTCTCGTTAATAAAGTGATCTCAAAAACTCCAAACTGTCTACTTTGTGACGTGCAATGTAGTGTGACGCTGATCGTGATTACCACAGAAATCATACTTAGAGTTCAGCCAATGTGTTCTCTTTCCTGCAGTGAATTTCCTTTTTTTTTCTTGTTATTCGTGCAAAAATATATATAGCCTCAATATATCAGCCTGGTGTACATTTACAAGGGAAACAATACAGGGGACATACATATTCTGATAGGAGAACCTCTTACCAAATCTAAGAATGCTAAACTAGGATTTGAATAAGAAAATCGAAGGTACAGAAAAGTAGGGTATGAAAATAGTGTTATCTAAATCATTAATCAACAATTAATAAGGACGTGGAGCGTCCCGTCCATCTCCCTTTCCCCACTCGCAGGGAAACAAAAACATTCAGGTCAACAAATCATGAATTCCTGGCA
Organism: Danio rerio; assembly: GCF_052040795.2. Taxonomy (NCBI): domain Eukaryota; kingdom Metazoa; phylum Chordata; class Actinopteri; order Cypriniformes; family Danionidae; genus Danio; species Danio rerio. The sequence goes on along the minus strand of NC_141045.1, from coordinate 30,107,708 downwards.
TAAAATCTTCACATGGTTATTCCAGGAGATTATTTTACAGAGGATAAATGACAATACTTTACAGATTACATGAGGTATTGCACAGATTATTAAAAAAAAGGCAACAAAAATATACAGCGATTTGGGGGGAAAAAATGCACAGAATGAGAGTAAAATTTGGGGAAGTGAGAATTTAGTATCATTTACTCTACTGGATGGGGTTAGTGTTGGGGGATTAATCATCCCATTCGTCATCGTCCTCGAAGTCTTCATCTTCGTCATCATCCTCATCTTCATCTGAAAAACAACAACAAAAAAAAATGCATGCCCAATGTAAATAACTTATTACTTAATGACAACAACATACAGTAAAAAACAGAAGTTTACATACATTCTAAAAAAAGGTACATAACCATTTTTAAAAACAATGTCTGATGGTAAATCATACTCAAGGTTTACTATTTTAGGTCCATTAGAATTACCTAAACAATTTACATTTGCTAAACACCAGAATAATGAGATTTATTTTGGACTGGAGAGTTTTTTATTAATTTCTAGAGAGTCAAAAAGATTACATACATTTCCTTGTTTTTTATTTTTTGCTTTGCTTTTAAACTATAACTTTGGTCAAATGTTTTGAGTATCATTCCACAAACTTCTCTCAATAGTTTAAAGAAATTTTGGCTAATTCCTCACGACAAAATTGGTGTAAATGAGTCAGATTTGTAGGCTGTCTTGCTTGCACAAGCTTAACTCTGCCCACAAATGTTCTGTAGGACTGAATTCAGGGCTTTGTGATGGCCACTCCAAAACATGTTCTTAAAGCACATTTTAACTAATTTGGCAGTATGATTAGGGTCATGGTCTGTTTGGAAGACCCATTTGTGACCAAGTTATAATTTCCTGGCTGATATCTTGAGATGTTGCATCAGTATTTCTACATAATGTTCTTTCTTCATGATGCCCTCTATGCTGTCAAGTGGACGAGCAAAACAGCCCCACAACAGGATGCTGCCGCCCCCATACTTTACAGTTGGAATGGTGTTCCTAGGCTTGTTAGCTTCCCCCTTTGTCCTCCAAACGTAACACTGGTCATTATGGACAAACAGTTCAATTTTATTTCCATCAGACCACAGGACATATCTCCAAAAAATATTATTTTTCCCAGTGTAATTTATCAAACTGTAATCTTGCTTTTATGTTGATCCTGGCTTGTTGATCTTCCCATGTTGCCACACAAGGAAGCAGTATGTTTGAGGTTTTTCTTAAATACTATTCTACAGTTGTACCCACAATTAACTCAAACATTGTCAATCAGCCAATCCGAAACTTCCAAAACCTTTACATCATCATCTGAGGCTTTTTCAGAGGCAGAATAATTGTATTGTCTTTCTTACTTGACTTTCAAGAAAAGTTATAAGAATTTCTCAAAAAATATCTCTCTCATTATTCTGCTATTAAGCATAACAGAAACAAATTTGATAATCCTAACTTACCTAAAAAAGAAACAAATGTAGTCACATCACCATCTGACTATTTTTTTTTAATGGTCATGTGCCTTTTTATAGTGTATGTAATCTTCTGGGTTCAACTGTATTCCTCAAAACTCAAGTTTTTAACTTAACCTATGCTATAATCACATAACAGCAAAATTGAACCACAAATAGAATAATAAAATACAAATCTCACAACTTATAGTAATACTCCAGTTTTAGTAATAAGCCTGTAAAATTGCAAGTACAGTGCTTCTTCGTTATTCGCAGGAGTTAAGGCTGATTTATACTTCTGCATCAAGCATTAGCTCCGGCGCAGCCTGCATGCGGTTGCATAGCCCTTGCTGTGGCTGACGCATCTCTTTAAAAAAATGTAACTACACACATGTACACAATGTAACTACATCGAAACGATGCGTATCGCAAGCGATGTGATTGGTCGGCTTGGTAGCTATGACAAGTGTGAGTGATGCTAAGAGCAATGAGCCCGATGGAGCGAGTGTTTACCAATGACTGTAAAAAATATGGACGACGCGACAGCCCCTTTTCCCATTGAACGCCTTGAGGGCAAAACGCCTGCTTGACGGGCACAAACTGTCGCAAAAGACTGCTGAAATTGGAGCCTTGACATGCGCAGAAGGACAGTCTGATGGAGCCAGAAGAGGAGCCGCGAAAATGAGCGGAGTCGAGCTTCCAATCAAACGCTTTATGTAAAATCAACCACGCCCCCCGAACTTCTCAGCATGCGTTTGCTGTCATATCAACACAAGTGGATGTAATAACGTTAACAAATATGAGGGTTTTATATATTTAATCGCGCCAGCTCCAGGCCGCAGCGCACATATCCTACTCGCGGCGTCGCGGGCTAATTCCGGCTCGCATGCGGCAGCGCCGGCTCGCTCGGTCGCCGCATCTGGCTTGATTGACTCGGGCTGGAATCGGGCAGTGAGTCCAGGCATCCGGAGTAGGTCCAGCAGAGGTAGTCAGTCTGAGCTCTGAGGGGTAAGTCTCCGGCAGGCTAGAATCTAGCTGGAACTGGCTCGAGTGTATTTTGCTATCTGGGTGGTTAGGCGTGTATCAGCAAACTAATAACGCCCGAAAAAAGCCCTGACCTTAGCGAATAAACAGTGTTCCACCAGGATCATGTATGTAAGAAACTGTGGTTTACTGCTGAACTCATTTTGTCATGGTAAAATAACACAGAAATCGAAAAATAACACTTCAGTCTTCTGCCGAAGCTCAGAAGCGCTGCTTTGAGAAACTGTCAATCACAACTGTCAATCACGATGACACGCCCAGCATTACATTACTGCTAAAAACAAACTGTTTACAAAAATGAAGATCTGCACCTATTTCAGCACAATAACAAGTGCCTTAATCGACCAGAACCATCTTTCGGGACATTTTATTGCAAGTGTAATACATTTTTTTATTTGGGCTCAAGTCTCCTTCATTAACACGGAGGAGGCGGGCTTTATGACTTGTACTGCAGCCAGCCCCCAGGGGGCGATCTAACGGCCGAGACCTTCACTCAAACGCAGGCTTGCGGCACACTTGGTGTTTACAAGTGTGGAGTCCTGTGAGATCTAGATGGAAACTTTTGTTTTGTGTTTACCTTATGGTTTAAAGTTGTTGCAAGTCCACCTGTTCCTGCCTCTGAATGAGTGAGTTTTAGCTACTTGGAGCATTCAGAAAAAACAAAACACCAGCAAAGAAACACGACACAGAGGATCATAAAAACCTACTGCCAGCTAGTGTTTCAGAAGTGTTATTGCAGAGCAGCACAAACGGTGCATAGAAGTAAAAAGGCAGGCGCCGTGGGTAAAGCCAATCACTCAATGCAGAAGTATAAATCAGCCTTTACATTCTAAAAATAACCTACAAGATGAAATGCGAAGTAGTAAGCTTTATTTTCTACAATTATTTTAAATGTTTTAAGGCTGTAAAACCCTTCGTTCATTAACATTTTCACACTTTTATCTCCCTTTAAACACTATAAAAGTTAAGCCCCTATAGAAAAAGTAAGTCCAGTGTTATAAAATGAAATCAAAGATCAAACCATTTTATCTTCATTTATTTATTCTGTAATTGCGCCTACAGCCACGTAACTTCTACCTTCCTTTAACATGTCCAGAAGTTCAACTTTTTGTGCGATGGTTAGCATTTTCCTCTGCCTTTTGGGTGCTAAAAGAGTTGCCTTTGACGGTGCAGAACGTTTAGTCAACATTGTGTGGAGAAAACTTGCAAAGATACAGTACAGCACTTCAGAGATTTATGTAAATTTGGCAAACCTGAATGCATTCTGTAATGTACAGGAGACATGGCATGGAGGAGATTGAGGAGATTGAAAAACATGTTAAATTGCATGAAAAAAGTCAGCAAAATTGTGAGGCTGCGAAAAGTGAACCACGTTATAGCGAGGGACCACTGTACAAGAATTAATCGAAAAAAAAAATTCACAAATTACAGAAAAAAGTAAAAAAAAGAGACAAACCCTGAATTGTGAGAGGATTCAGACTTTTTCTGAATTTACATCTCATAAAAAATAACTCGACATGACTTTTCTAAAGTGCAACTTTTTATAAAAAATCTGTCAAAAAAATCCAATAAACTCGACATTACAAAAAAGTTACAAAACATTTAACAGGAAAATAGTACAATCCACTCAGAATTGTAAAAAAAAACAATAAACCTGTAATAACGAAAATGTGATAAAAAAAAACATGTAAAAATAAAACAATAATATTTATCACAATGAGTTCATAACTTGCAGTGGCTTTCTTTGAATTGTGGTATTTTAGAATTGACATCAAAACTACAAATAAGTCACCAAACATGTTTTAAAGTTTAAAACATTACACAGATAGAAAAAAAGTATAATTCTCACAGATCTGAATTCAAAAGTAGCAATTACTTTTTTTCTCTAAAACAGTGGTTCTAAAGCTGAGGTATGCTAAAGAATCGCTGAATAATTCAAGTAAAAAAATGAACACACTTTTAACCCTTTAACACATACGATAATACCGGTATGATCAGTTAAACTGATTTTAATAGGCTAAACCTTTTATTTTAATTTCAATTTTCTAATGTTTGTTATGTATTCTATCATTTGAAGCTAATTTCCTGTCCATAATTGTAATGGTTGTTGGGGGCGCATTTTTATATCCCAATGTTGACAGGTATATTTTAATCACTTGCTTTTCTGAAACACAAAGCCTACTCTAACACCCAGTAAGCAGATCTAATTTCTAATTTAAATATGTAAATCCAATTCATAAAAGACAAGTTAATGTTGAGATTTTAAAGATATACAAATAAGTCATATATACATGAAACCTCTGTTTTGAAAAAAATCATCAAAGAGTTTATATATATATAATATGACATATAGCCTATATTTATGAGGTCTTAGGAACATTTCCCGGTTTTGATGAATAGACTACTATATGATAATACTTTACATTTAAGTACAGTGTCAATTTTTTTATTAACTTTTAAAAGCATTTTAAATTAAACGTTGACGTTTTATACATTTTTTTCAAAGCACGGTACAGTTTAAATGTTCAAACTATTTATAAGTTTAAAGTGGCTAATAATAACAAACATTTCTATAAATAAGAATTAATCTGACACGGTTTTGAACTGTGCAGAGCTGTCGCTGCTTAATTAGGCATACTACGCTACTGTATTTCAATACCGGTCATTATGGTGGTACTTGGAGAGACAATTTTTTTTGAGGTGGAACTTGGCTTAAAAAGTTTGAGAACCACTGCTCTAAAATATAACGTTTTGTCATTAATAAAAGAACTGTTAAAAAAAAGCCAATAAACTTGCAATTGCAAAAAAAAAGTTACAAACATTTCACAGAACGCACATCACGTGACCCTACACATTCTGGCATGCGTTGCAGCTTTTGCACACACCTGAGCTCCAGGAAGTCAGCTGGTGCTTTGAGCACAAAACCCCAGGTGAGAGCAGCGCATGTCAGACAGTTCATCAAGGACCTACCGCTGGATCTCATCTCACTATAGTTGTTGCACGTGATATTAATTCATTTTGTCTTTATCTAAAGACTCTTTGGTCTTTTGAATCCATCACTTGTTCTCAGGTACCGTGTTTTGGCTGAGCACAAAGACAAGTTAATTTATTAACTTATGTAACCACGTACACTGATTCTGCACATTTGAATGATTGCTTGTATTATTTCCCGTAATTTATAAACATATTGTACGTTATACTTTTATAATGGCAATTGTTATATATTCAGCAAACGAGGCAGGGTGTTTTTTGTATTTTTCAATGAAAATGGAGGCAGTTATGCGATGTTTACATTCACACACACTTATACAATATGGCCAATTTAGTTCCTCCAATTCACAAGTCTTTCGACTGTGGGGGAAACTGGAGCACCTGGAGGAAACTCACACGAACACATGTAAACTCCACATAAAAATACATCGCCCAGCCAAAATTCAAACAAGGGACCTTCTTACTCTGAGGCGATAATGCTAACCACAGAGCCACTCTGCCGCCCAAACTCAAAATTGCAATATCAAAACTAGATTTTAAAGTTTTATCTCTTTGATTATCCTCTGGCAGAAATGGGCTTCTATACAAAAGAGGGTACAAACAAACCCAATTTGCAGCCTTTGAGTGGCAATTTCTGATAAACCTCTTGGAATGTGAAGCAGGCACTTACCTGAGGAGTGGATGGCTTTGCTCCTCTTCTGCATCACCTCCATCAGAGCTCCAACAATGCCTGCTGACTGAGCAGGGGTGGGTGGTCCTGAGTCATTATCTGATACCTGAACAGTCAAGAACAGAAGAATTAGCCAACCACCACAATTAACGACCAATAATTTATAACAATTATGAAATATGGATGAAAATAAGGATTTAGAAACTTCCAAGACATTCCTAGAACTATTAATTTGGTTCAGTCAGAAAATGGTCGGTATAGTTATGAAATGGTGTACATCTTTTCCATCTGTCCATCTCTTGCAAGCAGCTTCTTCCATGAGATTTGATAATGACTGACTGAGAGCATGATGGTAAATCTGTTTTTCGTTTCTTTTTTTTCACGAATGCCAATAAAAAAAAAAGTAATCTCTTATCTTTTGCCTATAGTGCAGAACATTTCCATTTAGCAGATGTTTTTGTTGCAAAGCTACTTAAAATTGAGGAGGTATTCAGGGATTCAACAAGACGAGGTAATACACACAAAAAGTGTCAGTGCATACCACACATAGACTTTACTTGGGAACGCCGCCCGGGTATATTACCGGCTGAGTATATTTAGTGACGGGTGTTTTTTTTACTATTACTTTCACCTTTTTACACTATACTGTATCAGCCTAATATAACTAAACATACGCAATCTATTAAGTAGTGGGAAAACCCCTCTCGTTTACCCATTTCGTTCTGTGTGCGAGATGTCAACACTCCCACAGACAGTCTCATGTGCTCTGCAGACTCAGAGAGATGCACCTTTTTGGCACTTAAAAAAATTTATCCAATTGGGTTTCTAAATTTCTTAAAACGTCCGGGATTCGGCTTTTGCTTTCTAAAACTCGTTGTTTGTTAATTGTGCGTGTTTTTGCATTACATTTTGACTTTTTTCACTGCACAATGCAAAATCACTTACTTTATATGTTGCTTAAAGAAAAACAGAAATACCCTGGTACACAAGGTAGTGCTGTTCAACTTTAAACTTCTGATACTCGCTTGTAGTCACAGTTTTTCTTTGTGTATTTATCTAGTACAGAGGTGTCAAACACCGCTGCAGCCCTACATAGTTTAATTGCAACCCTGCTTCAACACACTTTAACTGAGTTTGACACCTGTGATCTAGTAAGCTTTTCCCATTTACATATAAAGGTGCAGAGTGTAAGTTTGTGGTTGCTAGTGGTTGAACAAGGTATTGCATTCCTGGATTAAAACACAAGCAAGCACAGGTTGCCAGATTTAGGAACAACAAGAGTAAGTGACTATCAAGCCTAAAAGCTGATTTAAATCATGTTCTAAATAAAAGCAACCGCATGCAATAGGAATATTTTCTAAATTGAAATGAGTTTGTGTTCTAACCAACACGTCAAATTTAGATTTAGTTGTTTTACTTCTTGAGCTGAACAACAGAAAACTGACAATGATCACCTCAGGTACACCTCATGTGCTTCATTCAGTGCTAAATGCTAATAATGTGAGTTTAAATGCCATACCACTGAAAGCAGCAGCAGATAGTTCACCTCAGATCTTGAAAATGAAATGAATGAAAATGAAACAGTTTGAAATCGAACTTTAGAACTGTGACTCTCTAAATCTACATCTGGTGCTGCATCTACATTCATTAATTTTAAAGAGGTTAAATATGTACAAATTAGATCATAAAACTTACCATTTCTTTAGCACTACTTTTCAGATAAACAAGAATGCTCACTTAGCATGTTTCCTAAATATCTGCAAACATATTATGGTATTTTTATGTTTTAGAAGAGCCCAAAACTCCCATACAGTACAGCACCTTTAACTCCACTTAACCTCCACTACAGAACACAGTCACCTGTGGGCTGCTTTACAAAGCCAGTCTGGGAGGTAACCCAGGTTTGAGCAAACTTTGAGTCGTGGGGCAAAAGAAGGTGGCTTGGTTTTGATCAGTTTTCATCAATGTGCGCAAAAACCTTTAGATTTAAAATTTGAAACAAGTCTACAATTAATTATGTTATTAAACAGTTCCTCAGCTAACCATTTTGTTTTTATTTTTCACATACACAACTGTTCAAAAGTTTAGTGTTTGTAAGATTTTTAAATAATTTTGATTTAAGTAATTTATGCAGTAAAATACTAACAGTGTGAAATATAAAAATTTGGGTCCCGCTTTATATTAAGTGTCCTTAACTACTATGTACTTCCTTTAAAAAATAAATATAATGTACTTACTGTGTTTATGATGTATTTGAGAACACTTGTGGTGCTTTGAGTTGGGATAGAGGTTGGGTTATGAACAGGTTTTTACAGTATGGGTAGGTTTAAGGGTTGGTTAAGGTGTAAGGGATGGTCAACGTTGTATTTACAAATGTAATTACAAAAGTTAATTTAATATGTAATAACATAATAGTATTTAATCAAGCATCAGTACACCGTAAAAGCATGTATTTACACAATAAGTACATTGTAACAAACTATTAATTCCTGTGTAAGTACTTATTAGTTAAGACCACTTAATATAAAGTGGGACCAAAATTTGAAATGTTTCACTGCCGACTTGATGCCAATTCATAAATGTTGAAAACATTTGCTTTGCTTAATTTTCATATGGTCTCCTGAAAAGCATTTACTTGAAACAGCAATCTTTTGTAACTCATAAATGTCTTTTTAAATCAATTTTGCATCCTTACAGAATAATAAAAACCAAAACAGTGTAATTTAAAAATAAATCAAATCTTTTTCTGACATGAGCTCCGGTTATAATCTTTCACTGCCACAGGTAGCTGGTCATTTAACACCTACTTTAGCATAATAATAATTGACAGCAGAGCAGGTGATTATTCACTGTTGTCTGGGAAACATCAGGTACGGTTAGCGTTTATAATCCTCACCGTTTTGAGCTGGATGCCTTGTCGGATCTGGTCAAGCAGCGCGTCTCGTCCTGTGGATGACACTGGCCTGTTGTTCTGCTCCACTTTCTTTAACTGTGTGCCCTCCCTGATTTGCTCCAGCAGAGCTGACTTCCCACCCGCGGGCGGAGGCGTGGATTCACCGTGGCCTCCATCCATTTCAGAAGGAGGCGGAGGTCCGGGAGGTGGTGGGGGAGGAGGCGGCGGAGGAGGCGCAGCTCCTCCGGACATAGGTGGTGGTGGTGGGGGAGGCGGCATGGAGGCAGGTGCAGGTGGAGGGGGAGGTGGATGCCCTCTGCTGGGTGGTGGTGGTGGTGGCGCTCCCATGCTAGGCCGAGATGGAGGCGGTGGCGGTGGAGCGCTCGTTGGTGCTCTTGAAGGAGGAGGGGGCGGTGGGGCTCCTCGTCCCCTCACGGGAGGCGGTGGAGGAGGGGGTCCAGAGGTGTGAGGAGGGGGTGGGGGAGGTGGACCACCACGGGAGGGTGGAGGTGGGGGTGCTGCAGGAGTAGACAAGCATAAAATAAATAAAATGCGAAAAAGACACAAATTACAACTGTAATCAGAGGTTTATGCCCCAAGTCTCCAGCACATCTGACCCCAATTAAATGCCAGTTACACTGCTGTACGTGGATAACTCAATTAGCTTGATTTGGATATTGACGATTTGACACGATCCAGGATCGTTTAGTTCTTCAAAACTCATTTGAGACTAGCTCGAACCTGCTTGGGAGCAGGTTCATTTACTATAAACAGGCATTACATTGGGTCAGTTCAGGCAAAGATAATACTGAAAGCATGTACCAAATTCAAATTCTTAACTTTTTATAATTTTTATATAAAAATATATATTTAATATATATTTATATATATTTTTAAATATTTTTAAAGAGAAAATTTATTGATATGATCTTTTTAGATACAAACGCGTACATGCATAATATTCAACTTTTTTAAAAAGGATAAAAATTTATGCAGTCGAGTACATATTTTGAATGCTAATATGCCAGTGATTGACACCTTTACCGATATCAAAATTCTTTTTTGTTGCAAAATTAGTTTACACAGTTATTCCTTACGCTGATTAAAAATAAATAAAAAAATGTAGGCCTAGGCTGCTATAATAAAGAAAATCTTCTCTAAATGTAGAACTAAATACATTGATATGCATTTAAATTCATGATGAATACTCTTGACACATGAAAGTGTAAAGCCTGCAGCTCACAACAAATGTGGAAAGTTACTGCATGTCATACTTAACAAATAGTTTGCTGCTGTATTTTATGTAATTTTGCTCACATGGATAATTGAATATTAATCAGATGATGTCTTTACACTGCTGTGCCATCAGGCAATCGTTGCATTGTTGATCATGACTTTGAGGATCGATAGATCTGTCCTTCGCAACACACGCAGCAATCTAAGATCAGTTGATCCAGACATTTTAATCTGATTCGCGAACTTGTTTGAAGAACCAAATTAGCCAGAGATCAGTTGTTAAGATTTAAAGATCCAGGATCTGCCAAATCATCTCAGATTTAAGCGAGGTATGAAGAACGGACCCCAAAGAACTGATTTATGTTTGATGTATTTTATTGATATTTCTGTATTGTTTTGCATTGTCTGCTTTTTTTGTTTTGTTGTATATTTTGTTTTTACTTGTGTAAAGCACTTTGGTCAACCTTGGTTGTAGTAAAGTGATATATAAATAAAGGTTGTTGCGATATTAGGAAAAAATAAAACAAATATTTTATATATTCATATTACTGGGGATTTATTTCACTAATGTTAATTAAATCATAGTGAGCCGAATGTGTTTGTGTGCATTCAACTTTCCTAGTTAACACTACAAAATTTAACACTACAAATTTTAAGTAGGTGGTATGAAGTCGATGTAACATATTCCATTGCTCAAAAGGTTTCCAAACCTATTTACACACATTTACTTAAAAGTATAATCTTAAGATGAATTTAAAAGAATATATTTAAAAGTACAATGTTAAATAAGATCAATTAATGCTAAAAAATAAAAGTCTAAAATTAATAATGCATACATTGTAAAGTAGATATTTTCAAGTGCATATTTTCAAAATGAAAGCACAAAAGGCTGACAGGAAGTGACTTTTTTTCTGAATGGATCATCAATTTCCTTGCTCAATAAATTAATTCCAAAAATATATAATTCCTTAATATATATAATATAAAAAGAACAAGTTGGTCATTAGTGAAACTATCAACAAGAACAACAAGAAACAATATCAATTCTGTGTCTAAAATGTAACATTTAAAATAAAAACTTTTGGGGAAATGGTGCTATTACTTTATTACATTTGGAATATTTTGACTTACTTAACTTTTTTTTTTTCTTACTCTTGAATTACAGCGTAATACTAAAAACTTTATACATATTAGGTGCTTTTGGAAACCAGATGGTCTTAAATAATGAGAATGTCAGTGAGAAAACATGGCAGATACAATAGATACAGCATCTGTATTAGTGCTAAATGTGTACAACAATAATTATTCTAACACACAAACAAAAGCACAACACACCATCAGGTAAGGTATTTAAATACAAAATCAGCATAGTCTAAGAGATAGTTCACCCAAAAATTTTCAATTTACTCACTACTCACCCTCAAGTCGTTTTTGAAACCTTTGGTAAAAAAAGATATTTTTAAGAAAGTTGAAAACCCTTAAGCACTGACTACCTTATAAGGAAAAACATACTACAGTATGTCAATAGTAATCAAAACATTTGCTTTTCTGTTTAACAGAAGAAAGAAACGCAAAGGTTTGAATTAAGTAAAAGATGAGAAAACTATGAAAGAATGAGCATTTTTAGATGATCTATCCCTTTAAAAGACTCCATGAAACAAAACACATTTGGAGTTCTGAATTCACGTCTATTAACTCAAGCATCTGTTTCCAAATAGAGTTTTAAAAGTAAAAACTTCAGTCTAGAAGCAACTAATTTCATCTTGTAGAAATGGACAAAATAAATAATTAAAACAATCAAAAGAAAAGAAACATGTATTATAAATGACTACAATAAACAATTACATAACACTATCAACGATAATATACAAAACAGAAAAAAAAATTAAATACTGTAGCTACAAAGTGAAGTTTATTTATAAACTAATTTCAAGAGGATCACATGCTCATGATTGCTTGCAACCGGCCCCGCAATTTTTGATTAATGATTCACTAATCAGACGATTCCTAAGCCACTATAAATACCCTAAGTTCCATATGACAGCCATCTAGGTTTTGAAGAATTCCCCCTTCCACCCCTACTCCTTTTCTAGATGGGTGGCACGGTGGCCCAGTGGTTAGCATTGTTGCCTCACAGCAAGAACGTCACTGGTTCTAGTCCTTACCAAGCCAGCCAACCTCTCTGTGCGGAGTTTACACATTATCCCCGTGCTCATTTGGGTTTCTCCTGGGTTTCCTCCCACTGTCCAAAAACATGCAACTTAAGTTAATTGACTAATCCAAATCAGCACCTATAGTAAGTGGTTATCTCTTAAGAGCAATCACAATCTGTTCATTAGCTACTACAACAGGGGAGTTCTCAATCTACCTGAGCTCAAATTCCCTTCTCGCCTTGCAAAGAGGAGAGGCTCAAGGATCAGGGATCTTATGAGCTCAGGGCTTTCTTAGACAGCATTGCTAAACAATCATCAGCTAAGTGTGAACTCTTGAAATTCCATTAATAGTTAAAAGTAAAGTCAATTCTTTTCTTACAAAGAAGTACACAAATAATAATATTTATTTAATAAAATTTTCCCCCATAATATCCACACAGCTAAGTAACTAATCATTTGTTAATAATACGTATACAGCTACAGTTTGTTAAGAGCCAGCAAGTTAAATGAAAATAACTACTTGTTACTTAAGGTCTATCGTTCGAGTTTTATCCAATGAAAGAACATTTTATTTTAAATCAACCTAGTCAATCTATTTCATGGAGTCTTCAAAACCACAGCAAAACTTTCACTTCAGAGAACAAAAATCCAACATTTTTCACCTAAAAAAAAAAATCAACACCTCACACTGTCATAAATCACATATTATGGGATCAAGCACATTTTCAAAAAGATAAATGGCAGTAGATACATTTAGAATAATGAATCATACTCATGTATGCTCAAATGCTATCATTGGTTAAATGGCACTCTCATACTGAAGATGTACTTCAAAGTCTGAAACCCATGCCAGCATACAAAAATTCTAAGCTCTAATGCATGCAAATCTGAAAGGTTTTAACTCAGCAAGACACACACACTACCTACCACACCACCTTGGAGGACCTGAAGGAAAACAATAAATATTGATCAAATGTAGAAATGCTGATGTACGTTATGTACCCAACTCCCAAGATGAAGCCTCTGAGGTACATTATAGGTAAATTATTTTAATGCGATATGTTGACTGTGCTGTTTTATGTAGCATTTTGTTTTCAGCGGGGACAGAAAAGTTACTGAAAAAACTAGTACAGAGTAAAAACAATTCAAGAAAAAACAGTTTCAGTTACTTCCAATGTCTTTGCAACCAACCAAAATTAACTAGCAATTTCTTAGACAAACTATTTCTGCACCATTGCCTCTAGTGTATTTAGCAAGGTTATGGCACATTTACATTTTACTTCAATTCTATTTTTAAATTTGCTACGTATATTTTTTTTGTTTCGTTGGTTTTGTTAGCTAGTTTAGTTTTTATTCTGTGAACATTTCTATTTAGCTATTATACATTTACTTTTCGTTATTATAGTTGAGTATGGTTCCAGTGTAGACCAAAGTTTAAAGAAAATCATCATTAATTACTCTCCCATATTATGTTTCAATTCCCCAAGACTTATTTTGGTCTTCAGATCACAACAAAATTTATATTTTAGATTAAATTCTGGAGCTCTCTGGTCCTTCTTTGACAACAAAAGTTCTGAGATGAACAAAGTCCAGATAAAGAACCAAAAACATTGTCAAAACATTCCACTTTACTTTAGTGGTTCAAATGTAATCATATAAAACTCTAGGGGCTCGATCATACACCCGACGCAATAAGACACAAGATGTGTATGGCATGATAGTCATCCCTGTATGAACAAAGTAGGAGTCTGGTTTGCAATGCCGGCAATAAGTCAGATTTGTTTCCAGTGCATGTTGGACTCCGGAAGGGCTGCCCCTTGTCACCAATTCTATTCATAATTTTTTAGGACAGAATTTCAAGGTGCAGCTTTGGACATGGAAATGCCTCAGAATCCCCCCGGAGGAGCTTGAGAAAGTGTCTGGGGAGAGGGAAGTCTGGGGTTCTCTCCTAAAACTACTGCCCCCACGACCAGGCCACGTAAAAGCGACAGAAAATTAATAAATGAACAAAAGTTTAGATTTGTCCACATGTTGGGTTTTGAAGACCTCTGCATCACTATAAGGGGCACAAGAATAGGACATGTATTTGAATATAAATATCGTTGTTTATTTTTTTGTTAGCTGGAAATTAGCAAATTAGCAAAATTTCCTCCTGGTTGGAGGAAAGTCCTTACCCCAGATGGAGGAGTTTAAGTATTTCGGGGTTTTGTTCACGAGTGAGGAAAGGATGGAACGTGAGATTGACAGGCGGATTGGTGCAGCGGCAGCAGTAATGTGGTTGTTGTAAAGGAGAAGCTGAGCTTGTCTTCAGTGGAGTGCGTACAACACAGTTTCCATAACAATGAAAGTAATGGTGTAAAAGTAAAGAGAAAGAGGAAGAGGCCAAATGTAGGAGGCTCATTCTTTATCCTTGTGCTGCAGTTGGTCTGTTTAACTGTTTTCTTGCTAGTAAAGCGCTTAGTTTTTCCACTTACAAAGCCCACCATGTAAATAGCAAATACGCCATGACGAGATGCAACTGACTGTTAAAGGGAATGGAAGATGACACTAATATTTTTCAGTCCTTAAAATAGCAAAACTGGATTCAGACATGCCCTAATGCTTTTGCAGCATGCACTTTAGACTTTGCACCTAGATCAGTAAAATAGAAAACCTAGGAACACTTTCGTGTGCCAAAAAAAAAAAAAAAAAAAACATTTCTGTTTGCAACATCATCTTTTTCACATAACGTCACATCAAGGTGCACTCCAAAGCACAACAAAGTGTTCTTGGAGCTTTGTATGATTACAGTTGAACTGGCCACTGGTCACATTAAAATTTTTGCCAAATGTTTTGGGTTCCTTTTCTGGACTTTGATCATCTTCAGGACAAAAGTTTAGATATCCTATATGAAATCTGCCTATAGACCTAACTTGTCCCAAAATGTTAAAAGATCTCAGGGAATTGGACCGACATGATTGTCACTTTTGAAAGAACCAATTTTTTATTGTTTGAAGTTAACGTTAACTCTTGGGCCAACCTCTTAGTAATAAAAATAAAATATTTGATTGAAAACCCCTGAACACAAGAAATGTATAAAAGTAAAAAAAAAAATAAAACAAAAAAAGAAAGACAGAAAATAAATATTTATACAAACTCAGTAATATTAAGGGGTAGTTCATCCAAAATAGGTAACCCATGAATTACTCACACTCAAGTCATCCACAATGTCTATGACTTCTTTTAGTAAAATTATATATACTGTATATTTTTGGCTTCTCAACATTCCCACATTGACACAAGGGGTGGGTGTTTACCTTTAACAGTTAAAGAAAAAAGTCCAATAAAGCACATCCATCCATAATACAAAGTGTCTCTGGGAGTTGAAGAAAAATCTCCTATAGCAAATGTTTGTGTTTTAGACAGTAAACTTAAAAATTTTATAAACAGTTTAGTATAACTTTTGGTAAGAGACTGACACTGTTGTTTTCATGCATTAAATGCCACCAGCTAAACAGGACTGCATTTTGTTTGCCTTTCTTCTGCATTAATTTCAATTTTGTATGTGCATCACACACCTGTCCATCTGGTGGAGCCAAATCAATTCACAACAGGAGACCTTCACTCAATCCCAGAGCCCTGTGCATTTTTTATAATGGATGGGAGGGATTTATTTGTATGTAAACACCTACCACAAGATAATTTAAAAAATAACATTGACTGGATTCAAATGAAAGAAGTAATTCATATACACTTAGGATGCATTGAGGGTGAGTAAATCATGAGCTAATTTTCATGAGGGAACTAATCCTTTGGAGATAATATAATAATGTTTTGCGTTTAGGTTTGTGCCATGTTTGCCAGCTCAGACAAGTAGAAAAGAAAATGCAGCTTGTTTTTTTTTTTTCTTTAATGGTCTGAACTCTGTTTACAAGAAGAGGCAACAGCAAAATGGGTTAGTTTTAAACAGGGGTGTCTAAACTTTTTCATATGAAGAACCAAACACCAAATATAATTAATAGCTGTGGGCCGAAGATAAATTTATCAAACTATTTTACACTAAAGTTGCCTGGATAATTGTCTAATTCCTTTCATAATATTAAAAAATAAATAGAAAACATTTCTTGAATCCACATTGCAGTATAACCTTTTTTTTTTTTATTATAACTTAATACGATAAAAAAACTCATTTATAACACAGTAGAGTTCAACGCTGAATACACTAGTCAAGCAGAAGCTGCCACGGCCTTGATTTGCTGACCAAAGTCTTTGCATTCATACTCTATGCATTATATGCACTTTTTCCCAGAAAACACAACCAATTGCTTAAAATATAATAAGTGTGTGTGTGTGTGTGTGTGTGTGTGTGTGTTGTTTCAAAAAAGCAACCATTCATCTTTGTTGTGTTTTATTTTCATTTGTTTAGATCAGTTTATTCTTTATTTAATTATTTTATTTAATCATATGATCATTAGTCATTTATATAATTATCATTGTATTGATTAATAATTAGTTAATGATTAGATTATTATTGACTATTATTTGTCAATTTAGTTCCTTTTTACATTTTATTAATAAAATTTTCCTATAGTTATTGCTTTATTATTATTTCATTTTTTTCCATATTGTTATAATCTTATGAGTATGTGGGTTCAAGCAACACTTGGTTTTCATTAGTTCATAATTTCTCCATTACAAGGTCTGTATTGTCTCTGAACAATGTTGTGAAGCAGTATCAAAATTATTAAAGTAGCAACTCAAATTATTCAATAAACTCTGCTCTTTCTTTGTTATCATTACTTCGTCTCCTGCTTCTGCTCCTCTCAAGTTTAACAGTCAACTCCTAAATTGATAGGAGACTGTAAATTCAGTTGAATACTGATTAACAGGTTTGGGTATTAGGCAGCTCCACTGGCTTGTTGTCTGGATACCCAGAGAAACAGACATTTTCTGACAGGATCTGGCGTCCGGGGCTAAAACCTATTTTTCTGGTATGACGAGTGTGATTTAACAACAGCCATTACTGAACCAGCCTCAGAGAGAAGCAGGCTGAGCAGCAGCTCATTAGCATTTAATGAGACATGAAGTGAAAAGGCTCACTGTGAACTGAACCAATTTATACACTTTTCATGAAGACCCTAAAAAAATCATATCAAATGGACATACATATAAAATGGATATTTGATGTCATCTTTAAACTTGCCTTTTTTACATGTTTGTGCAAACGAATAATGTTTTTCTATATAAACAGCTCCATGCTATATTTCTCACCACATGATGAGTCCTTATTAACTCTGAATATGTTTTTTTCTATTATTGTGAGTTAGTTTTACTACTGTTTAGTTTTAGATTTATTTTATTTCAGCTAACAAAAATGATTATTGACTAGCAGTTTTAGTCTGTCTCAGTTTTCATTTATGAAAAAAACCTTGGTACTTAGAATGAAGTTTAGAGCCATGTAAAACTATTTTGTTGATTCAGACTTTGAGACAGCATATGATTGATGGCCAGACCCCAGACATATCAATATGCCGAGGCCACAGAAAAACCACAGCTGTTCAGAGCAGCCAGTGTCTGACAGCGATCAGTCTCACCTTGTCTCCTCAGTTCATTCTTCACAGCCTCTACACCACCCTTCTTCTCAATGAAGTCGTAGATGACCTTAGACGTCTCCTTGTCTTTGAGCTGGGCCTCAGAAATGCCACACATGTCAAACAAGTTCTTCAGCTCTGGGTCCAAATTATTCAACTGCAAAACACAAAAAAAGCTAAAATAGTAAGACTTTTTTTTTCCATTAATACATAAGTTACATATTTAACCTGCAGTGAAGATCAACAGAAATGTTTATTTAGTCAATTTATACTAGTGCTTGCAAGGCAGTAACAAGCAGAAATTGTTGTGGTTAACAAGTTGTTTTTTCCTTAACAAAAGTCACATGGCAACACTAAAAGAAGTACTAGAGTGTTTCAAAGCGGTTTTTAATGTCTTCCGTCTGGTTTAATAGGGTATTCTGTAAGCTTTCTTACTTATCTTAGTCAAAAATTTACTCTCTACCACAAGCCAAATAGAGCAGAAAAATAGTAAAATCGTGTGGATGTGCTGAAATTGTTATATTTAGGGTTTGTTTAGATCACCAACCTTAATTATGAGCAATAGTAATAGTGATGCTTGCCTTAGTAAGCACAACTAAATATAAATAGGAGGAGAAAGAGAGAGAAATTAATGAAAAGTCAAAAAATGACGAATAAATGGATGCAAAGCAAAAGGCCCAGCCACATTCCAATATGCAAACAGTTGCAAGATAGCAGCTTTCAGCTCAATATGCAAATAGAATTGTCACTTTTTGTTAGTATTTAAATGCAGAGATATTGATTTATTTTTGCAATTGTTAATGTATTGTATAATTGTAAATTGTAATTAGTATATATTTATATACAGTTGAAGTCAGAACTATTAGCCCCCCTGTATTATTAGCACCCAATTATTTTTTTCCCTAATTTCTGTTTAATGAAGGGAAGATTGTTTAAGCACATTTCTAAGCATAATAGTTTTAAAAACTTATTTCTAATAACAGATTTATTTTATCTTTGTCATGATGACAGTAAATAATATTTTACTTGATATTTTTCAAGACACTTCTATACAGCTTAAAGTGACATTTAAAGGCTTAACTAGGTTAATAAGGTGAACTAGGCAGGTTAGGGTAATTAGGCGGGTTATTGTATAACGATGTTTTTTTTCTGCAGACTATCGGGAAAAAAAATTAGCTTAAAGGGGCTAATAATTTTGTCCCAAAAATGTTTATGAAAAATTAAAAACTGCTTTTATTCTAGCTGCAATAAAACGAATAAGACAAATATTATCAGACATACTGTAAAAATGTCATTGCTCTGTTAAACATAATTTGGGAAATATTTAAAAAAGAAAATGAAAATAGGGCTAATAATTCTGACTTCAACTGTATACCGTTAAAGTCAGAATCTTTTGCCTTGTTTGATTTTTTTTTCTTTTTTTAAATATTTCGCAAATGATGTTTAACAGAGCAAAGACATTTACAGTATGTCTGATAATATTTCCCCCTCTGGAGAAAGTCATATTAGTTTTACTTCGACTAGAATAAAAGCAGTTTTAAATTTTTCAAAAGCTATTTTAAAGTCAAAATTATTAGCCGCTTTCAGCTAAATATTTTTTCGATGGTCTATACACCACAGAACAAACCATCTTTATACAATAACTTGTCTAATTACCCTAACCTGCCTAGTTAACCTAAATTAACCTAGTTAAGCCTTTAAATGTCACTTTAAGCTGTATAAAAGTCTAATAGTCTAATATGTAGAAAAAAAAGTTTAATATCAAATATTATTTACTGTCATCATATCAAAGATAAAATAAATTCATTTTATTAAAAACTAGTTATTAAACCTTTTATGTTTAGAAATGTGTTTAGAAACTGGGGGAAAATAAACAGGGGGGCTAATAATTCTGACTTCAACTGTTTGTGTGTGCGTGTGTGTGTGTTTAATTATGCTACAAATGAAAAACAAATTAGGGGTAAAAAAAAAAAAAAAAGTTGGCATCTAAAAATTTTACAAAGGTTAATAAAATTTTAAGTTCATAGAACTTTTTAAACTTTAAGCTTAAATCTCTTAAAAAGAGGTGCAATGATTGTAAACTAATCAATATTAAAGTATATCGAAACCATCCATCAAAGATGCAAAGCAATACTGCTTCTGTTCTTTGGTCAACGTTGATGAACTACTTTAAAAGCTAAAATAAATTTACATTTATTTAAAAACAAAGAAATAACCCTGAAATACCTACAGTAATAAAAGTATACAAATCTTTTTAAGATAAATTAAAGCTAAATCAATTTCACATGTAATATTTTTGAAGATAATATTTTAGGGTTTCTACAGGTTTTACCAAGATATATTTAAGACTTTTTAAAAATGATTATGACTGAAACCTTAGACTTATACAGTGCTAAATGCTAAGACTTTTTTTTCCAAATACCCCAGTTAGAAAAGATTTTCACTTGCCCCATCAAAACATTATTAAAATTCTATATATTTTTTTATACACTAGTTATTTCATAATTATTAAATATATCCATTCACAAACCCTATAACCCTTACCAAGAAAAGAACAAAACATAGCTGTCAATTATTTTATTCTATAATAATAATAAAGAATTACATAATAAAAAAATATAGGTCATGTCAGTATCCTCAGCAGTAAATAAATAAACTTAAGCAAATGTTACTATAAGAAAAAGTAATTCAATGCAATTTTAAAATAAAAATGTTTTATTGAGATAGACTGCTGGTGATTGAATGAGTGTTAATAGCCAGATTGGGTAGCTATACATGAACAAAGGAAAATTAAGACCTGTAAAAAATATTTAAAAACCAACAACACAATGTGTCAGTAGATTCAGTAAACATTTTAAGAAATAAAATTTAGCCATTAATACTTTAAGACCCCGCGTATACCTTGTTTTTGAGTTATTGTGGATTTTAATTTAATCATAGTTTCTTTAACAATGTTTAATGAAACTAAAATAAAAAGGAAAAAATGTATTACAGTTCAAAAAAGACATTTTAATATCAGATCAAGGTGAGTAAAGTAGCAAGAGAAATATGAATGCAATTCTGCCTTGCAAGCCCTACAAAAATCACACTTTCCCACCATTCATGCTGTTCTCAAACATAGCACAATCCTGCCATCTTGTGGGGAAACCACACGAAGAAAAACATTTCTGGTAAAACCATCCATTATGTCATGCAAAACATTCCAACGGCATGCATAATGCAAAATCTGAAATGTGAACGCTTCTTCAGAACATTTGCATATTTTCCCAGTAATTTATAAGCAACACCATCTGATTTTATTGTCCCGAATCTCTGATTGCATCATAAAAAGATTGCATGTGGCAATTTGGCACCTCCATAACAACTGATTTGAAATCAATTTAAAATACACACAATGCAAATATACAGATGCCATTCTGGGCTATGCTGTGGGCGACAGGCAGCAATTTCAAGCGTCAGAGGCTTTAGCCTGTGTGAACACAAGGCTATTGAGGCATTTCATCATGCCATTAGTACACAGGTCAGCTTTGTTTTCCTATGAGAGATTCTTCAATATGTATGTGAGAGTGTGTACGACATTGAGAGCGTGCGAGTGTGTCAGTGGGGGTGACAGAGCAAGTCATTGTTGTGTACTTACATCGAAGCCTGTGTTCGGATCCCATCCTACATGACCGATGTGCCTGGAAAACATTGTGTTAAATGCAGTCAGAATGTGCCAATAAACAAGATTTAAAAAGTTTAATTAAACTTAAAGAGAGAGTACACCCCAAAAATGAAAATGTACAAACTTTCATGGCTTTCCTAGCCCTGTTGAACAAGATGTTTTGGAGAAAGTAGAAAACCTGTAATCACTGACTTCCATGGTAGAAAAAACTGATTCTATGAAAGTCAATGGTTACAGGTTTCCAGCCTCATTTAAATCTCTGCTTTTGTGTTCAACAGAAGAATCTCAAACAAGTTTGAAACAAGTAAAAGGTGAGTAAATAATGACAGGATGTTCGGTTTTAGGTTTTAACTATTACTGGTTTAAAAAGGACAGGCAAACCAATAAAAATTCTGTCATTATTTACTGTCTTCACTTGATACAAACCTGAGAAGCAGCAGGTCATACCATGTTCATACTATGGATGTTACATAAGCAGTTTCCATGTATGTGGATTACGTTCATGCGCTAAACTGCAATATTGTATTAAACATTTGCAAAGAAAGCTCCATTTTGATATATTGAGTCGAAAAGAACAAAATTGTCACTGGTCACCATCAACTGGTGACAAATATTAAAAAGAATAAGCCACCGTGAGCCACCTTTTTTTTGAAATGAAGTACTTGAGTCTCCGAAAACAAGGATGAAACAATGAACGCTGTCATAACTCAGACTGCCTAGTTTTTTAGTGACTCCGCATTCGCTGAATCCAACACAAATCAACAAAAAGTAGCAAACTTTTGCAATTCTGCTAAATTTTATATTTAAATGCAAAGTAATCGAAAAAATTTAAATAATCTCATAAAACATCCAATTCCAAAACATATAATGAAATTAGATTCATTTCAGTTTGCAATTAATTGTTTTACATGACTTAAACACGGCATACGCAGCACACGAGATGTGTTTGAGTGTCTTTCGAAAAATAACCGCTCACCTGCGCCCTCACAATCATTACATTACATAAGAGTAGGTGGAAGTGTTTTTTCAGCCTGTGCAGTAAACAGACGCAGATCAAGTTTGAGTGATTTACAAGTTGTAAAGTCAACTGAGGCGCGATTTGAGAATTTGACTCACTTTAGACTGCAAGAGAAAGTGGGAGCAAACATCTAACAAATAGAGCAATGGAACAGACAGAAAAGCAAGCAGCTTACAATGTTGGGGGTTGGAACATTTCTGATGTTGTGCAATGTGTCTGCTGTTTTGTCCATGTACAACTGCACCACAGTTCCCACAGAAAATTGTCATTGTGCTGTATAAATAGTCTATGTGCACTTGCTAAACTTTTATTTGACTTTTGAAAAATTTCTTTGGTAAATGTGTTTCAATTATAATTCATGCACATTTTTATCAGATAAAACGTTTAAAATGTATGCACATCTCAATGTTTTCATGAAGCATTTTTAATATGGAAAAAGGTGGAAGCATAGCTAATAGTTTACAACATTCTTCAAAATATTTTGTTCGTCAAGAAATATATTCTGAAAAAGTTTAAAAACACTTAAGAGTGGAAAAAGATGGAGGACATTTTAATTTTTTGAAAGAACTACTCAGTTAAATACTTTTTTTTTTTGTTTCAAACCCATTAGCCTTTTCCTCATCTTTAAAACACAAAGATAGATATTTTTTATTCAAATCTGTTCATCAAAATTTTGAATATTTGTAAGCAGACTAGGGCTGGGCGATTAATCAAAAAGTAATCGAAATCGACATTCAGAATCTATAATTAATAGAAGTTTTCCAGGTCAAATTGTTCAATTACATTTCCCTACAGGTTTTATACTTATTATATTATTATGATATTATACACCTGCAAAGGGCACATGAACAGTCTAGCGCAGGCTTTGCATTCCCGTGCACCTCTTAAAAAAACATACTTGCACGTCACAATGATGTGTAGCGCAAGCTATGTGAATGGTCTGTTTGGTAGTGGTGACGACAGTGGGCATCGCAGAGAGCCACATTTTAGGCTATGTGTGTTTTAACTTTAGTTGTTTAGCGTTGATGTTCAAAAAATAATCATAGATAGTAGATGCAGTAGTGTGTGTTTACTTCAATTATTTTAAAATAAAGTAATGCACCCTTCATTCAAAAATCTCTCACTTGTAATATGAGAGTGATATTTACTGTACAAAACTTCAATGAACTAAGGACAAAAACCTAAAATAAATAACACAATCGTTTATTATTTGAAATCGAGTTAAAATGTTAAATTAATCGAGATTTTGATTTTACGCAGCCCTAAAGCAGACCAAAAAAAATAAAAATTGATCATTATACAAGTTTTATGAATATACGCTTTAAATGAGGAAATTTAATTCAGGCTTTTATACACATCCAAACATTGGTTTAGCACAAACACAAACAGAAGCTCACCCATTCCTGAGTTACAAGATCAAAGCTCACCGGTTCTTGTGGAAAATCAAACATGATACAAAAATGAACCTCACTGTTATGTGCATATTTGAAGTTCTGTGACTGAATCTGAATGCTGTAAACGAGGTGAGCTGATCAATGATTATACGTCAACAAAAGCCAAAATCCTAAAGCCCTCATCAGAACACTTATTAAATTCTTAATTGAAATTGATTAATTCAAATGGATTTATTATTTGGACTTTTTTTTTTTTTTTAACGAATTTTATGGTGTACACACTTCCAATGAAGGGAAATCAGTCAAATTGGTGATGCAAAAAATGAAAACTTTTCTTTGATTTGTAACATGCTGATGAGTTTTCATTGTCATAGAAAAAAATTTGTGCTGGGCAAAGGATTAATCGCGTTCAAAATGTATTATTTGCAATTAATTGTGTCCATAAAAGTTTGTTTTTACTTAATAAACATGCACAGTCCAAACACACATTGCGTATATATACCGTAAATACACATACATGCACATATTTGAGATAGATATAAAACACAGATATAGATATAAAAAATAGATATAAAATATGTATGTACATGATACAAACTATATATAAATTAAATAATTTTATAAAATACAAAAATATTAAAATTTGTTTTTTGTGTGTGTTTTACATATTAATAACAAACATATACATATATTTATATATATATATATATATATATATATATATATATATATATATATATATATATATATATATATATATATATATAATACACAATTATCTTATATTTTTTGTAATCATAATTAAAAACAAAATAAACTATACATATTAAAGGAAGTACTGAAATGGTTAGTTGCAATATCTTGACTTTAATAATTTACTGATGTCACTTCCTGTAAACACAGGAAGTACTGAACCTGTCACACGTAAAGACTCACTGGAAATTGCTTGGTGTCCCGATGTCAGCCTTTGTCAGCTTCTTCCTCTTGCCCTTGACCTTCTTTTCTTTCTTGTTAAGGCCACTGTGCACCATGTTATTCACGTGAGAATTGTTGTGGAAGCGCATGTTGTTGATCTCCGGATTCTTAATGTCCACCGTCGCCATCGGGAGAGTGGGTCCTGGACACATTACAAAAAAAAGGTATTAGCGACGATCTAAGATTTGACAATCGCTTGCACACATTTCCCAGTGAGAGTATCAGTAGTGGACTCCGGCCGAGCTCTGAGAGTTTGTGTTGCCAACAACAGCAGATTCTGTCCATGCGTAAGCATAGAGGGGGCGTCTCATAGTTGTGCTTCATGGAGAGTCATAATGAATGAATCACACACATTCTTAAAAGTATGTGCTTTCAAGGCTTAGATAACACCAGTGTGGTTTTAATAATAGTAATAATAATAGTAATAATAATAATAATAATAATAATAATAAGAAGAAGAAGAAGAAGAAGAAGAAGAAGAAGCAGAAGAAGAATAATACTAAGAAGAAGAATGATAATAAGAATAATAACAACAATAACGACAATTATATTGATAATAATAACAACAAAAACAATAATAATACTAATAACAGTAAAAAAAAAATAATACTTAAATGTCCATTGTCAAACAAATATAAATGTACAGTATGTGTAAATAAAATAAACACATTCATGGATCAAAACAATTGCCTTACTATCTCTCCGTTTAACGATATTTAATGAAATAAACACGACAACATTGAGAAAACATGGCCATGGCCAACAGAGCCACAAGTGAGATACTCTGAATCATGGCAAATATATACATGTCATAATGATTCTCATCATTATGTGGATAATGAAAAAGCAGCATTCATAGAAAGGAATGCTGCTTAAACAACAGGCTTTGTATAAAAATTTCCCCAATTCCACAAGCATTAGCTAGCAATCCCTTGCAATATAGCCAGCAAGTTCAGTCTAACACACATTGCCATCAATGATATATAAGAAACTGTACATAAATAAATAAATAAATAAATAAATAAATAAATAAATAAATAAATAAATAAATAAATAAATAAATAAATAAATAAATAAATGTGAACATTCAAATATGTCGTGTTAAAAAATAAGGCAAAATTGTACTGACATCTTTCAGGTTTTGACCAACAGCCAACTGGTCACAAACTGTAACTATATATTTATGCTGTTAGTTTTATTTACAACAGAAGACGTTATATACAAAATCAATAGTCAAATTGTAAGGTTCTATCTGACATTTTTGTCAAAATTTAGTTATTCAAATATTCTTATTAAATGACAAATTATTTACGTTGTGATGTTTTTTTTTATAAAGTTGTTTACATGAAGACTTTATTAAAAAAACAAAAAAGGTTTTATCTACAAAGTCGAACTCTATTTTTGCTCCATAAGGTTCTTTCTGTAAGACAATCAGCATTTCAACTGCATGCACAAGGACCAATCAAGATCATCTTTCTTTGTTTTTTCGCCCGTTGACAAGGACCAGAAAGAAAGACAAAATCATTGACTAAATAATGCTGCACCACACAAAATTGAGATAAAACCTGAAACTAAAAAGATGTGTTGAATGGTGATGATTTAGAACAGAGGTGGGCAAACTACGGCCCGCGGGCCATATGCGGCCCACTGAACACTTTTATCGGGCCCGCGAGGGAGTTTATAAAATGCTGCCTCTGAGTAACGGTTTGGTTCAGAATTAGCCGCGAGGGTTCTGCGTACCTCGCCATAGCAAACTTTAGACTTTGGCTTCCTTGCGAAGAGAGGGTACCAGGCTCATTGTTCACATTAACACACTCATAATAACATGACTTGGAATAACAAAGACTAGATTCTTTTCCCATTTTGTCTCATGGTTTTATAATGATTGATATGAGCATTTGACTCAAATTATATAATTATTGTTGTCATAGAATATATTTTCCATGCATACAACCACTTTAAAAAGTTATTTTATCAAAGATTTGTGGTTTCATCAAGTTTTTTGATTAGAATTAGATTATTGTAAATTTGACTGAATAGTAAACTTTATGAATTATTTTTAATGTGTTAATATGAGTTTTTTTCTATCAGACAATATCTTTTCTATTCTCCACCGTAAAATTGTTACATTATTATTATTATTATTATTATTATATTTTATAAGGGATTGTTTTATGATGATTGATAAGTAAATATAAATAGCAGTGCAAGTTAATTTGACTTGCAAATTTGACTTAATAATATTTTTTAAAAAATCTGTTTTGTGTTAATGTGACATGTTTCTGTCCGATATTACATGTTCCACACATACTGCCATCAGAATAAAAGCAGATTCAAATTTAAAATAAAAACATTTTAAAGGTCAAAATTATTAGCCCCTTTGAGCTATAATTTTTTCGATTGTCTACAGAACAAACCATTGATATACACTAACTTGCCTAATTGACTCTTCGCTAAGCCACGCCCAAAAACCGCCATCCACCAATCGTGGCTTAGCAACTGTAGCTACGCGCAGGGGCTCTGTCAAGCTTTCGAGCGAGTGCATGTGGATAGTGCAAATCTGATACCCGGTGTCCTTAAAGTTTGGACGGGATGGTGGAATTTTTTCCCTTTTCAAAACCTAAAACCCAAGAGGAGAAATGCCAGCGTGGATCAAGCTGTGTGAGGGGCGCTAAAGGAGTGGAGATAGGTTGGTTTTGTTTTGATATTCCTGGCACATTCAGTGATAGACAGGCGGCAATAACTCACACACCTCTTACCCTAAACAGATCTAAACTGTGTTTTCTACAAAAACACAGAGATGGTTATGTTGTACAGCTGTCTATCTTATTCCTTTTTTCGCTCGATATTATGAGTAATGCTCCGTTTAAGCCTTCGCCATAACGTTAGTAACGTAGTCATACTAATAGGGAATAGGTCATAATGACATGAGTTATTGATCCGAAAAATACGAAACTGCGAATCTGTTGCTAACTTTACTGAACTTCATATTTCCACCTATTTCAAGCTACGAATATTTGAAATTACAAATCAACAGAACCAAACCGAGATATGATCACAAACTGAGCAGTTGCGATCAATATACTTTATCTGCAGCTGTTTTTCAGTCATTTATAAAGAGCACACAAACATACTGACAGTAATAAGTGACTTACTGAACATCGTTATGGGTCAATGATGCTAATATTCGGAACAAATCCATCAGTTTCCCTTTTCTGGCTGTTCTTTCTATGAATGAACTATGTAAAAGCACTGTCATGCGTGTTTCCTCGTCGGTTAGTAAGGCTATATTTCATTGCACAACAATTAATCTATCAGGCTTTTTGGCTAAAAATAGAGAAATCACGGTTTTATTAGTTATTATTACATTATTTTTAAACGTCACCTCTCCTGCTGAGTATGAGCTAAGCTGTTGAATGGTTAGCATATGGGGCAGCTAGGCTAAGCTAGCTTCAATTTAGGTTGATTTATTTTCTAATCGGTTGCCTATTATGTGATGGATATACCCCTGTAATGCATACTGCAGTCTTTTTTATGTCAGGCTTTCTCGGATACCAAAAATGACATTATATCCCTGGCAATGTCTGAAACCGGCACACACATTGAAAAAGCCATGCCAGGCACGAAAGCTTGTCAGGCGTAGCAACAATAACTAAGGAGGGTGGGGCTTAGCGAAGGGTCCATTACCCTAACCTGCCTAGTTAACCTAATTAAGCCTTTAAATGTCACTTTAAGCTTTATAGATATGTCTAGAAAAATATCTAGTAAAATATAAAAAGATAAAATAAATCAGTTATTAAAAATGAGTTATTGAAACTTTTATATTTAGAAATGAATTCAAAAAAATAAACTGGGGGGGGTAAAAACCTGTGGTAAATTCAGTTGATTTGAAAAGGCATACGCTTGTTGACAGTGCATGTCAAAGACCAAACAAAGCATGAAGCAAAGGAATTGTCTGTAGACCCTCCGAGAAGGAATTGTCTCTAGGCACAAGGCTGGGGAAGGCTACAGAAAAATCTCTGCTGCTCTGAAAGTTCCACTGAGCACAGTGGCCTCCATCATCCATAAGGGGAAGATGTTTGGAACCACCAGGACACTTCCTAGTGCTGGCCGGCCATCTAAGTTGAGCGATTATGGGAGAAGGACCTTAGTTAGGGAGGTGATGAATAACCTGATGGTCACTCTGTCTGAGCTTCTGTGGAGAGAGGAGAACCTTACAGAAGGACAACCATCTGTGCAGCAATCCACAGAGTGGCCAGTTTGAAGCACTCCCTGCATGGAATTTGCCAAAAAGCATCTGAAGGACTCTCAGACCATAATAAACATAGTTTTCTGGTCTGATGAGACTAAAATTGATATCTTTGAAGTAAATGCCAGGCGTTATTTTTGGAGAAAACCATGCACCGCTCATCACCAGGCTAATAATAATAATAATAATAATAATAATAACTATCCCAACTGTGAAGCATGTTGGTGGCAGTATCATGCAGTGGGGATGTTTTTCAGCGGCAGGAACTGGAAGACTAGTCAAGACAGAGGGAAAGATGAATGCAGAAATGTACTGAGACATCCTGAATGAAAACATGCTTCAGAGTGCTCTTGACATCAGACTGGGGCGACGGTTCATCTTCTAGCAGTACAATGATCTAAAGCACACCGCCAAAATATCAATGGAGTGGCTTCACAACAACTCTGTGAATACCCTTGAGTGGTCCAGCCAGAGCCCAGACCTAAATGCTATTGAACATATCTGAAAAGAGCTGAAAATGGCAGCACACCGTCGCTTCCCATCCAACCTGACAAAGAGGAATGGGCAAAAATTCCCAAAGACAGGTGTGCCAAGCTTGTGGCATCATATTCAAAAAGACTTGAGGCTGTAATTGCTGCCAAAGGTGCAAGAATTTAGCAAAGGCTGTGAATACTTATGTACATGTGATTTTTCAGGTTTTTATTTTTTTTAAATTTCAGAATTTTTTCACATTGTCATTATGGTGTATTGTGTGTAGAATTTTGAGGAAATAAATGAAATTAATCTGAATTTAATTTGAAAAAAGGCTGTAACAAAAAATGTGGAAAAAGTGAAGCGCTATGAATACTTTCCGGATGCACTGTATCTTGGTTTCAAAGTCACAGACACCAAACAAAACCAGGTAATTTGTAAGAGCTGTCGCAGAACGAGGAAATACACCACCCGCACGTAAAAAAGCACCACGGGTGGCTATATGAGGAGCGTCTTGCTAAAAAAAAGTCAAAAACAAGTAGGGGTATCAAAATTAATTGTTTCTTCAGTGCACCATGATGCAGATGCAGATAATTCGGAGGCGTAATAATTATAACCGGTTAATGTGTACTGATGTTATTCATTTCACATAGGCTATATTGCGATACAAAATTAAAACGTAAATAAAAATAAATAAATAAATAAATAAATAAATAAAATAAATAAATAAAAATAGCAATATTTGTTTAAATAAATAAATAATTAAAACTCGCAAATAGATATTTTCCCCAAATTGCACAGCCCTACTTCAATTAACGATCTGCCTGAGAGAACCCTATAATTACAAGCAGAGAATGACTTTTCAAAATTAAAAAGCTTTATCTGCATTTGCCCGGTTTGTTTTACTCCAGTTTGCAAATTTAGGAGGGTTTTGATCATTTACATTTAGAGTAAATTAAGGGTCTCTGTCATGTTCATGCATGAAAGAAAACTGTTATGCAAAATCTTTGAAGCTCAATATCTCAATATCATTTAGAGCGCAGCTAGAACCTTATAACTTCAGGGGGATGAAATATATTTAGTTTATAAAAAAAATATATAATAATAATAATAATAATACTAGTTATATTGTGAATTATAATCCTCATAATTTATTTAGTTGAAAAATACAATTAATGCTTAGCAAAAATGAAAAAAAGTTTATTTTGACAATTTAAGTATGGTGTATAATTATTATTTATACATTGTTCATATGCACATATCCGAGGAAATATTTGTTTATATTTAGATATAAAATGTGTATATGATACAAATTATACATAAACTAAATTTACATAACAGAATTGTTTTGTATAGTTTTGTTACATAATAAATATAATACACACACATAGATTGTCAAAACAAACTTTTCTTTTATTTTCACTTGTATTAATTTTTGCCCAGCACTAAATATAATATACCGTTTATAATATAAGCAAAATATAACGAATATGATATGATATAAATCCACCATATTTATTCTGACATTGATAATTTTACACACAAATATTTTAAAAGTGTTACATCAATTAAAACAATTAAATTATTATGTGATTAATTTATAAGCCATAGTATCTAAATGTATAAATATTTGACAAATGCATGAATAATTCACAATAAATGTAATAATAAAACCACATAATAATAAAATTATAAAAAGACATCACATAGACATTGTGCATTAGAAGTACAACAATAATCCTTTAGTAGTCCAATAATTCTTTGTGGTACAAAACAAAAATAAAACAGATTAAAAATATATATTATATTAAAAAAACATCTCATGTCAAACACGACGCAAACACAAACCACATACATAATCACACACCCACCTTTATAACGGTTACAGAAAAATAAATAACTGCTTCAACTTACAAAAGCAACAAGTAAATTCCACAATATCACTATATTTATGTAAATGCTTCATTTACACATGCTTCCATACCTTGAGAACAAACGTTCACTTCTGCACTATAGCAGTAAAGTGTCACAGATCTCAGTTCATCATAACTGCTAAAACCCTAGAGCAAATATCCTAAGACGCCTACCTTGGGTGAAAGCCAGGAGTTTCCGGTGACCTCTATCATGACCCAGAGCACCTCTCGAGAAGGCATTATCTGGAGAGATAGAGCGTCTGTTGCTGCTCAATTTCAGCAGTGTTTTAAGACGAGGCTGAGGTAAAGGTGCATTCCGCTCATCCCGTGACAACACAAGGCATTTCAGAGGCACCGAACTACCATCTGGTCTTGAAACGCTCTCTGAAAACTCCTCAGATGGGGCAGACAGGAAGGTCGTGTAAAACATCATCTCATCTGTGGTTCAGCATTGAGACATGAAGCGACTGAACGGCTAAGCTAATTTCACCTTACCAAGAGGCTAGCTAGCAAGCCACAAAAGCCTGTGTCATCCCCAAAGATGCCCTTTAAATCAATTGAGACGGTTTTGTGATCTAGCCTCCCACCAAACCAATCCCACTCATGTTAGTCAAATCCTGAAAAATTACGAATGCAGAGTATTACGCAAGTAACTGCTAATCCAGTATAATCTCTGATATTTGCTGTAGGCATTACAAGTCCTCAAACGCAGGCAAGGGCACATGCTATTTACAATACACAAGTGTATTCGGCTTCGTTTAACTGATGTTCCAAATGTTTCAGTAGAGTATTCCAACCAATTACTGATTAGCGTCTCTACTCATCAAATGAAAACACCTTTAAATGATCGAGATAAAGCGGCCGCACTGAGCATGCCTAGTCAGATCTCCACCAGCAATCTAATTACACAATGAGGAAGCAGAGGAGACAGAAATGTGCTAGGGAAAGATTACATCTTATTTTTTGTCACCTTATACAACACCCACAGATTTTATTTTCTTTAAGAACAGTTGGACAGGTCTCATAAATCTGATGTGAATGGGCTTCATTCTTCATAGTGTTGTCAAACAGGGGCACAATATGGCTAGAACAACAGCTATAAATTATGAAGGTGAATTTGAAATCCGAGCAGCTTGTAAACAGAAGAAAAATGGAACTGGCTGCCAGAGCTGCCATAACAAATCTAGGCCAAATTTGTTGTTTTAATGTCAAAGATGATAACATTACAGACTGAAAAACGTTCTGACTGGTAACAATATAAAAAAGGATTGAATATTTTGCAAAGTGTCAACATCACTATGTTTGTTTGAGACTCCTGTCCTCCATAACACCGCCAACCTCTCCAACTGTGACTGATCCAAAAGTTTTAACTTGGGGTAAAGGACAACTGACTATTGTTTGTTTTATGCTATTGGATAAGCATAATGAAATAGCGGGACTTCTTTTTAAAGCATATATAAAGGCTAGGCTTAGTGTAGAATTTAAGTTTTACGGTAACACTTTAGAATAACTGTCCGTTATAACTAGTTAATAGTCCATTAATAAACTGTTAGTTAACGAGTTACAAATGACTTGTAACTGTATTTTAATGATTTATAAATATACCTAATAAATTAGCAATAGATCATGAACAAGCTGCTGGTAAATTACTTACTAAAGACTTGTTAAGTATCAGTTAATTGTTTATATATGTTATTGGGACATTATTCTAGTTGCAATCATTTTTCACTTATTAACTGTTAGTAAATGAGGAATAGTTGCGACTTTAGAATATCGTCCCAATAACATAAAAAGCTAACATATAACTAATATATTAACTCATACTTTACAAATCAGTTGTTCATGGTTTGTTTACCATCTACTAACACCACAGAAACTTTTGTAGAACTTTTCTAAAAAAACTTTTTAAATTTATTTTGTTTTAATGTTTAGCACAAAAAGTGCCCAAACCTCATGGGTTTGTATTCAGCTGTATACTGCTGTTCTGCGACGTGATTGCTCAGTATGTGTGTGTCTATACATTAAACACAATGTTCAACATTTCATCTGTGAGGTTTCTTTAATGAAATACAGCACACAGAAAAGCCAATAAATGAAACAGGGTTAAGGTACAAACATTTTATATTTTAAATATCACATCAAATTTCTGTGACTTGAACTTGTTCCATCCATTTGCTGTTCTACAAAATTTCACTGATATTAGTAGATGGGTAACAAACTATAAACAACTGATCTGTAAAGTGCGAGCTAATATATTAGTTAAGTGTTAGTTATTAGCTTATGTATGTTATTGGGACGTTATTCTAAAGTTGCAACTTTCTAAAATTGCAACTATTCCTCATTTACTAACAGGTAATAAATGAAGAATAATTGCAACGAGAATAACGTCCCGATAACATACATAAGCAAATAACTGATACTTAACAAGTCTTTAGTAAGTAATTTACTAACAGCTTGTTCAAGATCAATTACTAATTTATTAGGTATAGTTATAAATCATTAAAATACAGTTAACAAGTAATTAATAACTTAATTTTTTAATTAATAACTTGTTAACTTACAGCTTGTAAGTTAGGTGTTGGCTATCTATAAGGTACAGTTATGAATAACTATTAACTTTTGTTTAACAAGTCATTTGGAAAACATTAACTAACAGTTTATTAATGGACTATTAACTAGTTGTAACGGATAGTTATAAATAATTAACAAATTAATTTTTGATTTGTTGTTTTTAATTAGAAATTGCTAGTACCTGAAGTTGCAATTTGGGGTGGTAAATATTGTTGAATATCCTGCCTTTCTTACTTTCAAAATTAGAGTCCCACATAAACTGTATGTTTAATACAAGCTTAGACAAACTAAGGAAAATCACTATTGTAATTACACTAGGAAACGCTGTGGCCAATCAAATGTAGCCTAGGGCATGCATATTAATCACAGTACTTACACTCACAGGATTTACATGTGAACAAGGTATTTGAGCTGTATTTCATTTCCATACTGAACTCTTTATTATTTAGCTATGGTATATTCAGATTTTCATTCTATGTCACCTTTAACTATATTCAAGAATGTACGCATGTATGCAATTTAAGATAATTCAAATAACTATTAAATTAGCATTTTAAATAATATATGTACAAATATTTTTATCCCTTTCAATCTATCCAAGTACCAAAACAGTACACAGGTTTAGACTAGCAATAGTACGTTCAGTGGAGGGCCTTCATATTATGCTATTGGTTATAATTAACCTCATTTTAAAAAACACACAACAAATATTGTAGTCCTTCAGGGTTACAAGCTGTCAGAAGTGTGTTTACTGAGCACAGAAGTAAACAGAAGTATATTAGTAATTTACCTAAAATAATAAATAAAATAAAATAAAAACAAGACAAGACAAGACAAGACAAGAATCACAAAAACTAAATATGAACTATTAGTTGAGGTACTATCAGAATTTACAAAATCAGTCAGGCAATAAAATGTTTCTTTCCATTCAAAGATGTTTACTGAATTTTCAAGCAGCATAACAATCAACTCCAGTCAAAAAAAAAACTGTTGCTCCATCGGTCTTTCTTTTACTTTTCTGTATAGTAATACAACTTTAAAAAGACCAATAACGGTGGTGCAAACTATTACAAAACTAGTAGTAGAATATAGGTAAAATCAACAAATATACACAACTA
This sequence comes from Danio rerio, assembly GCF_052040795.2. NCBI lineage: Eukaryota > Metazoa > Chordata > Actinopteri > Cypriniformes > Danionidae > Danio > Danio rerio. The sequence continues at coordinate 30,072,312 of NC_141045.1, read as the reverse complement.
AACAAATCAACATATGTAAACTGTACATGAATCAGAGCACTATTAATCCAATAAAATTATGGCTCTTACAGTTGACAATCTATACATTTCAGTAAAATAATTATAATTATATAATGTGAAATAGTACTATTTTAGAAATAAACCAACAAATTTATAAGAAATAAATACAAAATTACAAAATAAATCCTAATTTATTGGTTACACTAACAATTTCTTTTCGCGTAAACAAAATATTTTGTTCTTTTAAGCAGTCAAGTTTGCATTTCCTGCAAGTTTCAGCAGGTTCTATAACAGTAAATTTAAGACTAAGTAAAGAAAAAAAATCGACATAAAAATAAAACAAATTAAAATGTATAACAGCTAGTATAGTTGACTCATTTTTTTTTTTTAATTAAACAAGTTTTAACTTGGCGCAAAACTACCTCATAGTGATGTTAATTACCATAACAATAGCATTAAATATTTATATACACAGCAGGCATGGCCTGATAACCATTTTCAAGGTATACCGCGGTTAGGAAAAGTCAAGGTTTTAAAACCGGCAAAATTTTCTGCTATACCGTTCCTAAGGTGTATGATTTTTTATTTACATTTTAAAAATGGTTTTTTTAGGAAAACGGTAGAGCTGCACGATTCTGGCTAAAATGAGAATCGCTATTTTTTTTTTATTTGCCTAAAATAAAGATCATGATTATCTCACAATTCTGTAGATGTAAAATAAAGGTTAATATGAGTGGGCTATTATTATTGTTATTCTCAAACGTGGTAAAACAGCAATAAGCTTTGTGTAGCTGCACTGTTAGTTAAAATGCTAAATTTTGTATAGACTTGGAATGGTGGACTTGGACAGACTTTAGATTTGTCCTGGTCATTAATGCTGATGATAATTCTGATATTGAATTATTGTGTTTGAGAAATATGCTTGCAATCTGTAATTTTCTGCTTAAAATCTATCACTGATGTGATTTTCGTGAATACAGAAGACTGGGTGGGTATTTTTGCATTTCGGCGGGCTTTGGATACTTTTTGGGCTGGAATCAGTCGGCTACATATGGCCACACTGTGTGCGCTCTCGGTTTCATTTTCACTGCTAAGAGCGGTTCATATTTCCCAAGCGGCTCCCAAACAATCACTCTGTGCTACAAACTGAATGTTATTTACAACTTTATTACCGTTATTTAAAGCCTATGCAGGTTCTGTTTACTAAAGTAGACTTCATTCACAGGCAAGCGCCCGCCTTCTCTGTGTTAACAGCTGACGGTCAGCTCACGTCACGTGTGATTTTGAAGTCGCAAATACATCATTACATGAAGACAGAAATTACATTTTTGAGGTGAATTATATCTTCAGCATGATAAAATACAGCATGTGACTCTTTTAACATCATTTGGAGGTGTCCACATTGCTGAACAACGCATGTAAAACAATGTGAAGACTTGTGCGGCCACCATTGCTTCTCTCCTGAACTTGAAAATATGATTGAAAGAATTGTAGAAATGCTATATTAAGATCGTCTAGGGGGTCGAATCGAGATCGCAATCTTTTTACGATTAATTGTGCAGCTCTATAAAACGTTATTTTCAGCAGAAAAGATATCCAAATATGTAGTTTTAAATCAGAAATAAATGTTATTTAAAAAAAAAATGAATACAGCAGAAGTATGATTCAATGATTCGTTTCATTATTCAGCCTTATGTGTTTACTGCTCCCAAATTATTTAAAATGTTTCTCAAAATAAAATATATGGTGTTCGAAGGGGAAAAGGGTTTAGTTTCTTACCCAGACATTTAAAAATAATATCTTTTAGAGCAATAACCCCAATACCAATACCATACCCTGAAACTGTGAATTTTTTTTCCAAGGTTATCATACCGTCAGAATCTTATACTGGCCCATGCCTAATACACAGTGAGCTTGTGTCATTCCAAAGCAAAATTGCGCACCTTCGAAACCTTGCATATTGATAGCAGCTCCCCCATACCTGCATATTACACTGTAGGGCCCACGGACATAGGAAAAAAATTATAAGGTACAATTACAACCCTGAAGGACAAGGTCAAGTCCTTATTCAAGCCTGATGAACACTGAAAGGACTGTTGAATTAGTGCCATGATCATACGCATTTAAGACTAAAATACTTGATTTAAAAGTAAAAAGTGATAAGACTTTTTAAAAATCCACAGAAAACCTGTTAAAAACACCCTGTCCAAATTCCAAAATCATTGCTTCCATAAGAAATACTAAAAAATAAAATCAGAGTATTTTCATTAGGCTTGATGTAACATGTCACATGCACTGCAGCAGACTAATGTCATCAGCCCAACAAGATAATTTAATAAGGAACCACAGTTCCTAAGTGATGTCAAACCAGCATCAAAAATTTGATAAGAGTCCACGAGAAAAATCCTTCAACTAAACGAAGAAACGTGTCCTCTTTGATGTAACTGAATGGGAGAGAGCCGCAGTAGTGCAGTGGCATGGAATGATCCATGTGGCATACATATGGCTCCCAGCACACAGATTGACCCCAGGCTTCCAGTCAAGGGTTGTACACTACTCTCATCTAGGTCATGTACAATACGGGTGTGTGTTTGTGCAAATTACGTTCATGCTTGACGACGCTTACACAAGAATATGCTTTGCTTTCAGTGGGTATGTTTACATGGACATCAGTAATCTAATTATTTACCTTATTCTGGATAGACCATTTTGTAGTCAACCATACAAACTGTGTACGTTGTGGATGCAGAAAAACAGCAGAAACATATCCATAAATGAAATTGGTAAAACAGTCTTATCTAAAATCTTGTAACAAAAATTGACTTACAATTTTTTTTTATTCGATGTTTAATTTTAAAGTTCGTCCTTCAGGCTGAAGCTAAGGAAGGACTACTTTGTTTAGCCTAAATTATTTTTCTATGACTTACCCAGTGGGCCAGGGGTGTCCAAACTCAGTCCTGAAGGGCCAGTATCCTAGAGAGCTCCAACCCTAATCAAACACACCTGAAGCAGCTAATCAAGCTCTTACTAGACATACTAGAAAATTTCTGGCAGGTGTGTTGAAGCAAGTTAGAGCTAAACTTAGTAGGACACCGGCCCTCCAGGACTGAGTTTGGAAATCCCTGCTGTGGGCCTACTAGACAATCAAAGTTGCTTTCTTTGCCAAACATTCATTCATTCATTCATTCATTTTCTTGTCGGCTTAGTCCCTTTATTAAAAAGGGGTCGCCACAGCAGAATGAACCGCCAACTTATCCAGCAAGTTTTTACGCAGCGGATGCCCTTCCAGCTGCAACCCATCTCTGGGAAACATCCACACACACACTACGGACAATTTAGCCTACCCAATTCACCTGTACCGCATGTCTTTGGACTGTGGGGGAAACCGGAGCACCCGGAGGAAACCCACGCGAAGGCAAGGAGAACATGCAAACTCCACACAGAAACACTAACTGAGCCGATGTTCGAACCAGCGACCCAGCGACCTTCTTGCTGAGAGGCGACAGCACTACCTACTGCGCCACTGCCTCAAAAGTTTTATTTTACTTTCATTTTATTAACAAATAATCAATATTCAATCTATAAAGTTCCATGCAGTTTTTTTTCTTCACGTTCATAATTAGAATAATTTTTTGGTGCCGTTTTCTGTGTGCGCTTATTTCTTCCTAATGTTCTTCTTAAAGTTTTAATGTTAAGTTTTAATGATTATTTTTATTATTATTTTAGTATTTCCGTGTAACCTACAACAATGCTACAAATGATATTCTCAGCCCTTAAACTTAAATCGTTTTCTCTATTTGTAGGCCTAATTAAATTAATTTAATAAATGAATGATTAGCCGACTAGTTGCTTGAATGAACAACTACTGATCAACTAAGAAATTCTTTAGTGAGGGTCAGGCCTAGTTCATTATAACGACAACTATTTTTGCACTCACAAGTCAGAAAATTACAATTGGTCAATTTTTGGATTTTTTTTTCGCATTTAAAATTTAGCGATTTTCGCACAAATTTAGCGATCACAGTCAGTGTGGTCGAATAATTCATTCATTTATTTTCTTTTCAGCTTAGTCCCTTTATTAATCTGGGGTTGCCACAGTGGAATGAACTGCCAACTTATCCAGTATACGTAACCAGAGCACTCAGGAGAAACCCACGCAAATGCAGGGAGAACATGCAAACTCCACACAGAAACGCCAACTGACTCAGCTGAGGCTCGAACCAGTGACCTTCTTGCTGTGAGGCGACAGCACTACCAACTGCGCCGCCTCAATTTCTTTCAGTATAAAGTTTCTGTATAAAGCAGCATAGCTTCATTAAACATGACTGCTGAGTGTGTCCTTTGCATAGGAAGGCCAATAAACTTAGGGTGAACGTTTGTCATTTCCAGTGAGGTGGACAAATAGGGAGCGGCACACATGTGATGAGCATACATTTTCCAGGCACACAGAGTTGAAAAACATCTGACCTTTCCAAAATGCCACTTTTGCCCCAAGATTTACGCAAGTAGAACGAACCAATCTGCTTCACATGCATGGAATATACATATTTTAGTAAAACTAGACTAATTACTTCAGACAAGCACAGTGCACCTAAACACTGCAGTGCCTTTTCAATTGCTCGAAAAACTTGCATTGGAGCTGCAGAAATGGTTCGTCTGTTTGTCATCCTCTGAGAAAACGATTGATGGTCACCTAATTAGAGAAAGACGACAGGGGAGCATGAATGCAGAGGGCTAAGCGCATTGAAAATGGTGAAGGAAACCATGAGCTCACGCTTTTCACGTTTAAGTTTTGGGTTGCATCATCACCACCTCAGGTCAGAATAAAAACACGTGAAAATTGGTGCCATGACTAGCAGCAGTGAGGAGATAGTAAAAAAAAGATGTAAGGATGTCACCAGAGAAGCTTTTTGGTTTCTTTTCTTGTGCATCTCAGCCACCAGCACCCCATCTGAAAGATTTTTTTTAAGCATAGGGATAATGTAATCATCAAAGTTCACAATTTGTAATGTTGGAATGTGTATTTGAATAATGATGGTTAGTTCATTTACTTGAAAGCACAGATTTGATTATCATAATTTATTTTGTTTACAGAGTTTGAGGTTTACTGTATCGTTACTATTGACACCTTAAGTTTGCTTTAATAAATTACTAAAAAAAAAAAAAAGATAAATTTACCTGGGTTTATCTAGAAACCTGTAATTGTAAAAGCCAAATATTAAGCAAAACCTTGTGTGGATCCAGTCACAAAAAACTCCTATACCACATTAAAAGTGTGGTTCAACTGTGTTTATATCTACATAGCACACTGATAATGGAACCAAAATAGAAATTAGGGCTGCTTGATTTTGTGAAAAATCATAATGACGATTATTTTGGTCATAATTGTAATCAAGATTAGTTTAAGTCAAAATTATTAGCGCTTCAGAGAATTTTTTTTTTTAATAAATATCTTCCAAATCATGTTTAACAGAGCAAGCATTTTTAACGGTATTTCCTCTAATATTTTTTTCTTCAGGAGAAAGGCTTATTTGTTTTATTTTGACTAAAATAAAAAGCAGGTTTAAATATTTTGAAACCCATTTTAAGGTCAATATTATTAGCCCCGTTAAGGAATATATCTTTTGATTGTCTGCAGACTAACTGCCTAATTACCCTAATTAAGCCTTTAAATCACACTTTAAATCTGTATGCTTGTATTTTGAAAAATATCTAGTAAAATATTATTTACTGTCATCATAGCAAAGATAAAATATATCAGTTATTAATAATGAGTTATTAAAACTAGTGTTCAGAAATAAGTTGAAAAAAAATCTTCTTTCCATTAAACAGAAATTGGGGAGGAAAAGGGTTGCTAATATTCAGGAGAGCTAATAATTCTGACTTCAACTGCATATATAGTTATTTTCCATCCTGCAAAGGTAAGAGAAATAAATACAATAGAATAAAAATATGAAACAAACTGTGCTTTAAGCATCTTCACCGTAAGAAAAACACTTTAGGTACAAAAGTCCTTCAGGTGCAGCAGGAATATTCTTCTCTTTCACGTGTCTTGATTCTCAACTCGTTTGTTTATTACACAAATGAGGGTTAATATGAATAATCACTAAACTTGCATTTTGACAGCTATTTGAGCAATAAAGCGCTCACATTAAGATAACTTTAGATGTGTGCGCTCTGCTCGTCTCAGTCTGCGAATGAGACCCAATGATGACCGCATGCCTCTGACTGTGGGCCCTATCATACACCCGGCGCAATGTGCCGCAAGGCACGGCGCAATACTTGTTTGCTAGTTTAAGCTTGGCGCAAGAGTCGTTTTGAGGCGTTGCACACGTTTCTCAAATAGCAAATGCATTTGCGCTCACTGCTGGCGCGTTGCTATTTTGAGAAACTATAGTAGATTTTTCATTAGACCAAAACAAACCCGATCTAAACTCCAGCGCAGAGTTGTGCCTCGCTTTCACACTGCTTAATAGCCTACACACAAGATGTAGAGCAATACGCAAATATCTTTACACATAAAAAAATTCAAATATTGAGGACAGGCCTATATATAGGATATAATAAGAATATATATAGGATATAAATATGCTCAGTTTTTCCACTTACACTTACTTTACGTCCTGTAAAAAGCAAATGCGCTTATGGCGCGATGTAGCTGGCTCTTAAAGGGAATGGGAGATGAGACTCTGATTGGTTTATTCTCAAAACACACCTATAACTTATTAAGAAAATAAACTCAATCCTTTTAGCCCATACGCCACGGTGCAAAGCGGATTTTCCCGTCCTTAAATTAGCAAAAAATGGATTCTGACATGCCCTAAAAGCGTTTGCACCCTGCGCTTTCCGTTTTGCGCATGGACCGTCAAAATAGAGCCCTTTGTGTGTGCACCGCACACACAAAGAATCTTGCGGTCTTTCCTGCTTTTAAGCGCAACAAATGTGTACAACTGAATAGTGGGGGTATATCATGCAATAATCGTTTATCTCGATTAATGGTTTTTCAAAATCATTAGAAGCCAAAATCGAAATCGGATTTGCGATTCATTGCACTGCCCTAATAGAAATACACCACAATTTAATTCAAGTATCAAAAATCCCGGTTTTCATGGTAGATTCTTAATCAGAGTGTCGACTGTCTTGTGGTGATATTGGAATTCTGTTTTCCATGTAAACTTACTGAGAAATAAATTGTCTACATATGCTTTTGTCAGCACAATTCCTTTAACAATTTAATACAAAACAACTAAACACAAACTGATTAGATCTGACAACATTAGGAGTAAATACATGAGTAAATGTAAGTACCAGGACACATACCATTTGGTGGGTCACGCCTTTTCTCTGCAAAAACAAAATTAACATTGTTAAAACGTTGAGGCTGAATTAAACAACTAGTGAGGTCAGAAATAGAAAGGAAAAGAGCTGGTAGGCCACCCAAAGGAGAGGGAAATGGTGGAATAAATATTAGTTTTGGAAAGGTTAGGGAGAAAAAAGGGTAAACAGAGGTGCCCAGAGCTCCTGTGGCCTTTTTCAAGACATTCACAAACCTAATGACTTGTTTTATTGAAATTTTTACTACTGAATTTTCCCCAATTTCCTTTAATATACATTACTTCTTTCCATATCTGTCGTTCATTCATGAACAAACTGACCATTGTGCTATAATTTTGGTCTCAAAAGTAAATTGGGTTTTCGGTACTGTTAAAATACTCCCTTACAGAGGGGCAGAAATCATAATGTCATAGTTTTAAAATCTTTCAAACATAAAAGGTTGCATTTATATTTTAACGTAATCGATAATATGATTAGTAGGGGTGCAATGGTTCAATCTACTCATGGTTCGGTGTATCACGGTTTTAGGGTCACAGTTTCGCAACAGTACCGTTTGTGCCATGCTCAGAAAAAAATGCCTAGAGAACAATTCAAATAACAATAAACATATTGATTGGGTAACAAACACCTGACAATGCAATAGCTTCAAACAGCTAAAAAAGTAGGGCATTTTGAAAACTGAATGTTCAAATAAACTGCTTAAAAAAAATAAACTTAAGTTTGCCCTTTTTCTATTTTACATCTCGACTCAACAGTCTCTATGAAATTATGCAGATAATAATTTTTATGTCAACACATTCTAATATTTGTGCACTTCTAAGGAACTGATTACTTCTTTTTACATTATGCTTACATAGCCAAGCCAACAACACACTTTTATTTATGATTTCTATGTATTGTGATTTCAGAGAGTTCCGTTTCACTAAGCACTATTTCAGAGAATGAAACTTAAGCAAAGAGAGAGCACTCGGCTTTTCTCTCTTAATTCAGCGGGAACAGTCAGTCGATAAGATCAGTTGATACCCACAGAAAGCAGGTAAATAGTAAATAGTAGGAGCGATCTGGTGCGGAAGAAGTAACAGACCTGTTGTATGTCCGCGTCCGTATGGGTCTGGACACGGACCTTGATCCACCTGTTAGTGCCCACTGATCTTTGCAACGGAATTTGCCTGTAAGTGACCACTGATCTAAGCCATCTTTAAAACGGCATTCCATATGTTTTCAGGTCTGTCTGAATTTATTTGAGTGTCTGTTGAAACACTGACAGCAATGAGCTGTGATTTGGCCTCACCTGCGCATTTGCGCTGTATCTTCTTCACTTTCCATGAAAGGTAATCGGAAGCATACCAAGGCGGAACGGCTTTGTTGCAGTTGTTTTAATTACCAAATAAATATTAATAATGCATATTCTGAACCACGGATCACAGGGCGCACCGAACCATGGGAGGACAACGGGACGATACTGTTTTATTACAGAGAACCGCTGCATCCCTAATGATTATAGGTTTATATAATAGATTTACTAAATGTATAGAACATATTTAATTTAATTGTCATTTAAAAGTGACATAGGCATGCAACCGTCTAAATTATAAAAATAAAACAATATTTTTTTAAAACAACAAATGTATTTATTTATTTATTATTTTTGTACAAGTTTTAAATGTATTTGAAAGAAGCCTTTTATGTTCATCAAAGCTGCATTTATGCATTTCAATAAATAAATAAAGTTAAAAATGAAATATTGTAAATGATTATTATAATTTAAAAAAAAATTATTTTCCAATTTAATAAATTGAAAAAATGTAATTCATTACTGCAATGGCAAAGCTATCTTTTCAGCATTCATTACTCCAAGTTTCAATGCCAACCACTTAGACGTCATTCTTGTATCACAATAAAGACCTCAACTGATTTTATCAATTATTTATAAGATATGCTACTTAATATTATTTTGAATTGAAAGTACATGATTAAAACATATTTAAGATATTTAACAAACCAATTATAGCCACATCTCTAAACTAATATTTTCTATTTAGAATTTAAAACAAATTCATTGATTTAAAATGAAAAAAGTATAATAGAAGTATAAAAAGTTTAATATAAGTGTGAATAATTAAAAACGGTTTATAATATACTCAAATTTTACCCAAAAATATTATTCAAATATCATTTTTAATCTCTTCACATGTAACAACCAGAAGAGATCTGAATTCCCTATACATCTGAATGAAACTGAACTGCACAAGAAGTGATTCAGCATGTTTGTTTGTAATTTGACCACATTAAAAACGCAGACAAGAGGGCAGACACAGGAGGCATTTAAGGCACCAGGGCCTCTTTTAAATCCAGTTAGTGCAGAGAGAAGCCTAAACTTCAAAGCCCAGCATGCAAAACAGAGCAGGAAGTACTGGAACCCAGCCAGGAAGTGGGGAAAAAAGAGAGACTGCTGCGTTTACAAGCGGGACATGAGGAGAAAAGGTCTACTGTGAAGGTTTTACGACACACCCTATGGAGAGAATGCCAGCACACTTGCTACGACTACAACACTATGACAAGATTACAACTACAAACTGAGAATGAACACCAGGAAAGATGAGGAAAGAGAAACAAAACTGCAAAAACAACAGGTTAATAATAAAATCCCATCCACATGTTGCTCCAAACCCATATGACTTACATTCTTTCATCAAAAAAGGAAACACTTTGTATAGTGTAGTTCACTCATTTACATGAAATTACAATAAATTATATATGGAGCTTTTACGCTTACTAACTGGGGATGAACCGATGCCAATACTTTGATCGGATATCAGTTGGATAATGCATATTTTTGCTGGATCGGGTTAAAGCCAGCTAGTACCGATCCAAATCCTATCTTGCGCATGTGCTATTTTTGGTGTAATTTATAAGCGAACAAAAGCCACAAAGGTACAGCCCCCTGGCGGCTTATTCACAAACTGCGGTCATACACTAAAAACAGAGCGGCAGCTATTTCAAACGGCGGCGGTATAGGGCCCGGCGGTAATAGTCACTTTGAACTCTCACCTACTGTAGCCTTCGAAGGTAGTACTATCTTTATGCCCGCTAGTATTGTCACGATAATGGAATTTCGGTACTAATTGGTACTGAAATCTTAAAAACGTTCAGATCTCTTTAACATTTGTGCATTTCAAATCCTTTTGTATCTGAAGTAGGGCTGGGCGTTATAGCAAAAGTGCAATTTCGATAATTATTTTCCATGGTGAACGATAACAAATATATATATATATATATATATATATATATATATATATATATATATATATATATATATATATATATATATTAATACAAGTTGTTATTGTATTAAATTGTTATTGTATAATAGGGTTCCCTAAAAAAATGACTGGAGTGACAAAAATTAGAGGGTCCATTAAATGGCAAATTTTCGGCCAATAATTTTTTTTTTATGGCCAAATATTCGGTGTATCTCTAATATCAACACACTTCTAGATTCCCATTGTTGCTCTTTTCTGCTGTGTGACTGGCTCTTAAAGCCAATATTATTATGATAAACATTGTCAGGATTCTGCCACTCAAGTCCTGTTAATTCTTGTTTTGGTGGCAGAGTCCAGACACTAGTCAGGTCATGTGTTAAATTTAGTGCTTGAGTTTTCTCAGGTCGAGTACCTCTTTCTTGTCATTGTCCTTGTCATTATGTGAGCGCCTGCCTGGTCATGCTCGGACCATGCGCGTTAACGCAAGATGTGGGCGCGTGAGGCCTGACCATGGTATGGTTGCATGCTCTTGTCCTCATGTTTGTTTTGTCTGCGCCGTTATGTTCATTCTTAGCATCTCAGTTGGTTTCGGCCTTGGATGGCGCTGGGAGGGAACATTCACGTCACATATGTGAGCGCACGGTAAATATCTTTATTTATGCAGTCAATGAGCTCTCTCATTGGCTGTGTGTTCTAGTTCTGTTTGTATGCAAACACATGCTTGTGTTGTGTGTTCTTGTACCATCATGTGTTCTGTCTAGCGTTTTGTCCCACCCACCTAGTTATCCTGTTTGTAATTGTTATTTTCACTTGTTCGCCTGTCTGTTCATTGGTTTGTCTTTCCTAATTATTCTCCTAGTGTGCTCTGTCCTGTGCTGGTCCGTTGTTGATTGTATGCTTGCTCTTGCTGTTGTATGAGTTTCTTTGATGTCTGGGGCCTGTTTCAGTAAGGAGGTTCAAACAACTCGGAGTTTAAACTTGCACTCTGAGTTGATTTACAGAGAGATTAAAAACTCTGAGTTTTCGGTTTCAGAACAGCTAATCTGAGTTGGGTCAATCAACTTTGAGTAGACCAACTCAGAGTTAAGCGCGCACACCATGACTATAAAAAGGCATTATCAATGGAGCGCAGATATTACGAGTGACTATGGCAACATCTTAAAAAAAGAGATCAGCATTTCTTTCTCCAGCTGAACTTGATGTGCTCATGTAAAGTTATAGCAAATATGAGCGTATATATTTAAAATTAAGCAACCATCAGTGAAATAGAGACAGCGTGGGAAAACAGCTGCCCAAGTTAATGCGTAATTTTTAATTTTAAGTATTTAAACATTTTAAGTATAATAAAATAAGTAATGTAATGTGTGACGTTTATACTTTTTTTCTAAACTTTTATACACTTTTATCAGTTTTAATAGATTTAACAGTGCACTTGTTATGTGTCTGCCTTTTTATTGATCAAGTGACAGAGGTTGATATAACATTAAGAAGGTAAGCAGAACTCAAATAATTTAGACAGAATAATAATCCCATTAATCTAGTAACAGTGCATGTCGAAGGTTAAGCTAATAATTTATAAAAAAAGGACAAGCCTCGTACCTGATTTGTTCTGTGTGTGACAAAAATGTAGGCAATAGCTGTGTTTCCATCAAAATATAGGCTATTACATAAATTTGTGCAAAACTGGAATAACGCCTAAAAATAAAGCAGCGTTTTTATCCAAAGAGTCGAAGAGAACACAATCGTCACTTCCTGATTAACTTGCGGCAAATATCAACACTAAAAACAGAGTTTACTGCGGTAGAATATGCTGCATCAATGATTTTTTTATTTAATTAATGTACCTGAGCCTCAGAAGACAATTGACACACAATGAACACGTGGGGGCGTTTGAAGCCAGACGCGGAGATCTTGACACGCTCCAGACGCTCGGAGGTAATTAATAATATACACTAATAATGAAACAGGTAAGGCATTTTAGAATGACTAAAACACCATTTAAGATGTTCTGCAGTGTGCTCAGTCTGCTGGTTTGTCCTTTCACACACATTTTCATCATCATCTCTAACAAACCATTTTTTAATGTACATACTGTAATTTGTTAAGTGCACTTCGTAGTTTATGTGCATCTCATCCAATAAAAGTTTAACCTACTCAGTTATGCACATGTTATATTATGCGTATTTTCAAAAGTTATGTGAATCATGACGTTTCCATCAATCTTTTTTATGCTCTAAAATAGGAGTGTGGAAATGTAAGACTAATGCGAGAAATACCGCTTTATCTTTAAAAAGGTGAGGAGACCGACAGAAACCCAGAGTTTAGAGGATAAAACCTGCTCCGGACCAGGTTAGATTCACAGAGTAAGTTACCACGGTAACTGACTCTGAGTTAAAGTTAACTCTCTTTTAGAAACAGGCTTGACTTACCCTGCTTTCTCGAGTTTAACAAACCTGCCATTTTGAAACAGAAAACCCAGAGTTTCTCTCATTTCAGGGTTAAACTACTCTGAGTTTTAACTTAACCTGCTTTCTGAAACAGGCCCCTGGTCTACAACAGTTGTTAAATGTAGTGTGCCATGCCAAGGACCATGTCAAGTTAAGTCTAGTGGAGTGTGTAATATAATGGCATGTTTTCCCCACATGGGGAGGTTCAAGTTTTGTTTTTGTTTAGTTTTTTTAAATAAATCCTTCATTTCCCGCCTCATCTGCATCCACCTCATACCATGACAAATATAGAGTAAAAAGGTTCAGCGCTGATCATTGTTATTGATAAAAATTATATCACGATTCATTTTAATATTGTTTTTCGACCTGGCCCTAATTTGAAGTCAATCCATCAGAAAATTGCTCCTATGCCAACCCATAGACAGATCAGTTGACTGAACAACATTGAAACACTCCAATGTCTGTGGATCTGTATTTGCACTTGGTAAACATCAGTGAACTGATGACCTTCACGGCCATTTACAGTCATTTCTTTTGAGCACATGAACACAATAGCCAGCTGTGTTTAAGAACGTGCTCAAATGTGGATGGGAGACCACTTGGGAAAAACTGGGTTGCTGTTGGAAGTGGTGTTAGAAAGGCCAGCAGGGGGCACTTAACCTGTGGTCTGCGTGAGTCCTAATGCCCCAGTAAAGTGAAGAGGACAATATACTGTCAGTGGGTGCCGTCTTTCAGATGAGACGTTAAACCGAGGTCCTGACTCTCTGTGGTCATTAAAATCTCATGGCACTTCTCGTGAAAGAGCAGGGGTGTAACCCCGGTGTCCTAGCCAAAGTCCCTCTATCAGCCCTTACGATCATGGCCTCCCAATCATCCCCATCCACCGAATTGGCTCTATCACTGTCTCTCCACTTCACCAATAGCTGGTGTGTGGTTAGTGCGGTGGCGCCGTTGTCCTTTGGCTGCCGTCGCATCATCCAAGTGGATGCTGCACACTAGTGGTGGTGTGGAGAGTATTTTTTAGGTAAAATAATATCTTGAGCCAGTCTTCACACAAATTTACTGTATAATTTAACAGAAATTTGCATACAGCACACAAATCAAATAGGAATCTTTTTATTTTTATCTTTATTTGATTATTGTAATTTATATTTTTTCTATTTTATTCTAAATCAGTTTTTATATATCTTTATTAATGTGGAATGTGTAAACTGTGAGTGGATGTTCTGATTTAACTGTAGTCATTTATTAATGGTGAAATACGTAATCGATTATGCTACTCCTGAATCAATGACTATACTAACTGTACCTAATTAAAATAAGAACATATTTAACTGTCTACAGAACCAAAACGTGGTAATATGGTTTGCTATGATTGATGTTTTTGACAAAAACAAAAAAATAACTAATTTAAACTCATAATAAAAACAGATTTGGAAGGAAAAATGCTCATATAAAGCATATTTATTCAGAGTGTGGCCAAAAAAATAAAACTGACAAGAGATAATAACAAAGTCATATGGAGTGGATTTGGAATAACATAAGGGTGAGTAAATGAAAAATAAGACATTTAAACCAGCAAGTTTACCGGTTTTCCTCTGTCGTCTGTTTAGCAGTTCGTTGAGTGCGCTTCTAAATCTTTTGGCTTCCTCTTCACTGGCAAAGTTGAGGCCCATCTGACAAGACTAAAGAGCAAAACACACCATATGACCAATAAAGCCAATCATATCCTAACTAAAGCTCAGAAGTAGTTTAACCAAGAAAGTGTTTAGCCAAACAAAGTTTTACATGTAAAATCGCTGGCTAGATTTCTCAGTTTGTCTTCTTATTTACAGTCAAGTAAGCAACATGAAATATTAAGAAAAAAGACTCACGTCTCCTGCAAATGTAATGAAGTATGCTCTTGAACTACTAATCGCAAAATTATTGTAGAGCTCCTGCTCAAATTTTGTTTTTCCATCCTGAAAAACATAAGAAACAAGGCATTATAACAGTTACACTTTTCCTTTGTTTGTTATTGGCATGGATAGTTTATAGAAGGGGTGTCAGATACAGTTCCTGGAGGGCTGTAGCCCTGCACAGATTAGTTCCAACCCTGCTCCATGACACTTATGCCGCAGTCCCACTAGATTTTGAGCATGCAATATTCTGTCATACGATGCTACGAAAAGGGGTGGGATTAAAAAAAGTTGATTAGATATCAAAAAAGCAAGCGATGGGTCCATATTTTTAATATCTGTACACAGAGGTCAAGTTTTGATCTTCTATTGGTCTCACGCAATCCTGTGATGCGATTTCGCAGGTTACAGTCCACCAAGCTTAAACTTTGCAATGAAGCGAGCTGCATGAGCTGTCGCACGAGCTTGCATTTCTGGTCTGTCGCATTCACATGGGTATGAATGGAAGTCAATGGGGTAAAAAGAAGTGCAGTGGCTTGACCTGTAGGTTTCAAACAAGCCTGAATGACTCAATTAGTTTGATGAGGTGTGTTTAATTAGGGTTGGAACTAAACTGTGCAGAGTTTGACACATGTGGTTTAAAGCAATTGTTCATGTACAGTTGAAGTCAGAATTATTAGCCCTCATTTGATATTTTTTTTTTTCTTTTTAAAATATTTGCCAAATGATGTTTAACAGAGCAAGGACATTTTCACAGGTCTGATAATAATGAAAAAAAGCAGTTTTAAATAGTTTAAACACCATTTTAAGGTGAAAATTTTTAGCAATTAGAAATTAGTAAAATATTATTTACTGTCATCATGGCAAAGATAAAATAAATCAGTTATTAAAACTGTTTAGAAATGTGTTGAAAAAAAAAATCTTCTCTCTGTTAAACAGAAATTAGGGGAAAAAATAAACGGGGGGCTAATGATTCTGACTTCAACTGTGTGTCCTTCTGTCAAAACCGAAATGAAGAAAAAAACTAAAACAAACAAACAAATCAATAAAGTCTGATGGGAAAAATGTTTGTTCTTGTCTATAGTGAACAATTTCCAGCATTAAAGGGTTAGTTCTTAATAAAATGAAACATTTTGTAACTAAATTTTCTCCCCAATGTCATCTCAATCCCCTGAGACTTTTGTTCATCTTCATAAAACAAATTAGGATATCTTAGATGAAATCTGAGGGCCCGTTGGCCCCTTGATAGGTAGGAACAGCCCTATGGTCTCCAAAAAAATCCAGAAAAACACTGTGAAAAAACATTCCATTGAACTCCAGTGGATCTTTTTCTGGATTTTGAGTACCCCAGGACCGTTCCTGTTTATTCAGGACAAGAGAGCTCTTGAATTTCAACTAAAATATCTTAATTTGTTTTCGGAAGATGTAAGGGGCTAGAAATTACATGAGGTTCTCTCTAAATGTTTGAGTGAACTAATACTTTAAGTAAACACACACACACACACACACACACACTTACACACACTTACACACACACACACACACAGACACACACGCACACACAAACGTATCAGAAAGGTCCCATAAGACATGCTGTATATTCCAGGTATTTTACAGGTACATGATTGGGTCTGGTTATAAAAAATAAAAATAAAAAATGGGCAATGAAACACTACAAGCGTCGCTTAACAAAAAACTGAACTTGGCCATTAGTGTTCATCCACTGCTTTGTTCATTAGTGTAGCATTTTATTTCAATTCACCCCGTCAATGTTTACAAATGCATTAGTTTGATAAATCAAGATTAATAAAATTTGCTAAATGATATGCAGTGCTTAAAAAAATCTCATATTATCCTGTCTGTGCAGTTTCTTCATAATAAATTTAGACTAAAACTCTGGTTGCCAGATATCGGTTCCAAAGCTAATTGACAATAAATGACAGTTGACATTTTACAGCAGTTATCTACAGAGAAGATAGAGAGATTAGGAACACTAATTGAATTTTATGTTTTATCTTGATTTCTCACCACTGCTTGTAAGTCAGCATGAATTGAGGCACTTGAAGTTGCAACCCAGGCTTATTAGAAACACATGGCTTAGCCTACATTTTCAAGATGTCCTTACTAAGGTCTGTAGCACAATGATGTACTTGATCAGGTCCAATTGTAACACCCATGCTACTGTGACGGTTGGAATTATGGTTGAGTAGGTATAGATGTTAATAACAAACAATGTAAAAGGTAATCTAATAATTAATATATATAACTATAATTTCTAAAAACAACCGCTAGTGTGCACATCACTCTGTATTGGACCTGGCCCAGTACACTATCTTGCTATAGGCTGGAGTGAGGACACATTCTAAATTTTTGCTAAATGTAAAACACACTACTCCAGGTACATTTGTTTCATGTTTCAGAAGACAAATCCACTAGAGAGAACTGTTTTGTGAATCTAAAATGTGTTACTTATAATTTTATTAGGAGTTGAAAAAGAAAAAAAAATAGATCCATCAACAAACTGGGATTCTTTCTCTAATGGTTCTGGATTGGTTCCTAAAAGTTAAAAATCAATTCTGTATTCAATTTAGATTGCAACAGTAAGGGCTTGCACATACACAAGCTGTAAACAAGGGTTGCCCAAACTTGGTCCTGGAGGGCCGGTGTCCTGCAAAGTTTAGTGTCAACCCCAATCAGACACACCAAAACTTGCTTATCAAGCTCTTACTAGGCATTCTTGAAACATCCATGCAGGTGTGTTGAGGCAAGTTGAAGCTAAAATCTGCAGGACACCAGCTCTACAGTACCAAGTTTGGACACCCCTGCTATAAACAGAACAATGCTTTCATTTGTGCGCATATGTATGCTTCTGAATTCGCTTCATTTGGACAGATGGATAAAATTTGGACCAGTAGACAGGCAAGGTGCTGTACTTCCTGTCTGTTGTGGACCAGATTTAGGATAGTCCTCAAATTCCTTTTGCAGAAGAAAAATAACCAATTTTAAAAGTTGTTTTGTAGTTTTTATTTACAATTAATGCACAAAAAATAATTCTTTATCCATTGATGATATGTGACTTCAAATATTATTATAGAGAAAAGGAACAATTTGTTGGTGCCATGCTGCCCCATAGTACTCACTTTACCTAGAAACTGCAATCAAAATGTGTTGAAGCATGTTTTTGTAGTTGCATTGTATTTCTAATGAGACTGTGTTGCTTAGTTGCTGTGTGCAGTCATGCACGTATACGAACCACCAGGGTCAGGATTTTCATTTAATATTTAATTGATTGATTTGCGGTTTGTTTTTCACCAAACCCTATCTTTAACTCCCAGAAAACTGAAAATTATTAGGTGTCACATGGGACAAATCTGTGATTCTAACACTCGTCCAACACAGTTTTTTTTAAACTTATGTTTTTCTCTTCTTTTGTGGTGCATAGAGCATCAGAACTAAGGCAGCGTGAGTAAATAAAGCTTGCTTTTTGGGCCCACTATGAATTTAATGAGGAAGGTAACTGAAGGGTCTAATACATTTGCCATTCATCTGATCATCTGACAGGGCTCACCTTGATATCAAAGACACGGATAAAATAAGACCTCTGAGGGTTGTCTTTCACCAAACAGGCAACGCCACAGCACCGCTTGGCCCAGGATGAGCCCCTGTCCGCCCCGTAAACCTGGACCACTGCTGAGCATAATGTCTGCAAAAAAATACAACTCATGAAATTCATAAACTTCATAAAACAAGCAAACTGTACATTTAGAAGGAATCTCTAAAATCTAAAGTTTTACTATTTGAGGAGAGTAGGGTGACATTTATTAACATTTTTTGTAAACGGAATCATAAATGTGTCATGAAAGAGATGTAAGCTAATAAAGTGATGGGTGTACTTAATTACAAAGTAACTAGTAACTTATTAAATTACAAATCTGCTGAAAAAGTAATGGATTACTTTGTATGTAATTTAATTACAGCTCCTTCTAATGTACTTGCTTTAAACTTAATGTAAATTAAACAGTATTATATAATCAATTTAGAGAAACAGAATAAATGTTTTTTGTTATACGATTTCTTTTAGATATTTTGCATGACATGATTTTTTTTATCTAAAGTAGGTCAGATATATCTGACAATTCACATGTTCAAAAAACAAAAGAGAATGAAAAAAACGTAAATGCAGTATGAAATATAGTGTCAGGAATTTTAAATACAATTTAATAATTAGTAGGGGTGTTACGGCTAACGGTTGATCCGTGATTCATACGAATCACAACACATGGTTTGGAACATGCTGGACCCAAGCATTAAAGCATTTTTTTTTTTCTTGTAGATTAATTCTAAATTTTGTAATGATCACAGAGAGAGATCGCCCTCTCGTGTCATTTAAAATTACATGTATGAAAGCATTTAGGCTTTTCTGTAAAATACAATGACGATGGAAGAAGTTGTGGTAGGTTATTCGGAATGTGGTGGGTTTCTCAGGTTAAAGGTGTTTTCTGTCACTAGTTGTTTAGCCTGCATCAATGCATTCAGTGTAAGGTACACGATTAATCATTAAAAGATTAGGATCTTAACAACCACGCAACATAAATTTTAAATGATGGTAGTTTGGATGTGTTTATTAATCCTTTGAATTGCTGCATTCAAATCTGACAACGCAAAAATCAAGAACGAGATTCAGTTTTTAGTCTTTTGACTTAGTTATGAAGTACAAACAGTCAAATAACACAGAAGTACTGGGATAACAGTTTATGGTTTAGATAAAACCACTGATGTTTATGGTGGGATTAAGATTACCATCATTTGCACAAAAATGAAAGTTGTAGGCAGTAATTACATTATTTAACCAAAAGTAGGTGATAACCAGCCATCAAAAATATGCTACTGAATATTTTTTCAATTATGATCCATCTAGCAATGAAGCAAGAAGTTTTATGAGTGAACAACTGCATCATTTATTGAAAATGAGACTAAAAATAAACATGAGTTTTACAAATAATAATTTATACTGCATGTTTTACAATTAATTTTTATCTATTTCTTAATTTTATTTTATGAAACCAAAAGTTCTTGCAATACTGTTTTTGTAATAAATAAAAAGCAAATTATTTGATTATAAAAACCGGTCCAATGCGTAACTAAAAAATCATAATGCGATCCGAACCGTGAGATTTGTCATCTGTTACAACACTAATAATTAGTAGCTAATTACTTTAAGTAACCTACTCACCACTGTTTATAACCAATTAATTTATTTCCAACACCACTTCATTGTTTTAATGATCACGAATTTGATAATAACGAATTTTTAAAAACCCAGTCACCCCAAGTTATCTTACACACTTAAATTACGTAAATTAATTAAATTACAAACAAATCCTATATTTTCTTTTCAAAAATGAAGCCTAGTAATATTATAGACTGAACACAGACAGATAATTAGTAGTAGATAAACAATTTAAATTTGATAATAAGTAAAAACAAACAAGCATGCATACATAATACATAAAAATAAATCTCATACACCAACAACAACCTATGTTGCATTTGCCCAAAACTGCTTAATCACTTCATTCAGAAAGCATGTACCAAAAAATAGACAGAAATCAGTGTATGAATACTGCATGATGTTCTTTGGTGCACACACTGGCTACTGCAGATATCAAATACTGCTGTAATTTAAACTGCAGCCAAGTACCTGGAGACACACTTGATGGGGCATTTTATTCTCTCTCTATAGGGACTCTTACTCGAAGAGTGTCTGCGTTCCATGCACATGACCAAAAGCAGCATTTCAAACACCCTTTTTCAAGACATGGGTTACCGAAGGGAAAAATAGGCCAGTGTCTTGGCAATACTGTCATAGGGAGGACAGCCAAGATCTCACAGAAGATGAAATATTTTCCATGGACAAGTAACACTTGTGCACACACATACAGACTTACACTAAGCAAGACCAAGAAAGATAATAGTGCCGCATTTAACTGACAATTTAGATAGGAAACCATATAGATTATTGAACAAAACAGATGATTTTATATTATTAGTTTTTATTAAACAGTAACCAGTGGTGTAAAGTAACAAATTATAAATACTCAAATGACTGTAGTTTTTCTCAGGAATTGTAATTTACCAAGTAGTTTTAAAAATGTGCACCTTTACTTTCCCTTGAGTACAATTGTAGTGCAGTATCGGTACTATTACTCCACTGCTATCCTTCAACCTGTGGTCACTACGTTTTTTTCTTGTCTATGGGGATTAGAAAAATCAGTCCTGTGATTTCTGTCCAGTCAAATCGCACATAGAAGGTTCATAATTCGCATCATAATGATCTACCTCGACATGTCTATTTATAATTGCAGGAAACTGTTTGGAAGCATTATAAGTGTCCAAGAAGATGTCCAAAACCTTTACACACAATGACCGAGAGACTGTTTAGATGCATGTCACTGATCTGTTTACTGTACACTCTCAAAAATAAAGGTACGAGGGTTGTCACTGGGGTGGTAGCCTTTTAAAAGGTACAAATTTGTACCTAGAAGGTCCATATTTACACGTCAAGGGTACATATTGGCACCTAAAAAGTACAAAAGTGTTCCTCTTAAAATTAGTAGGTACTAATATTGAGGTACCAATATGGACCATTCAAGTACAAATGTGTTCCTTTTGAAAAGGTACCACCCCAGTGACAGCTCTCATACCTTTATTTCTGAGAGTGTATGATGACCGAAATGGCCTTCAACACCCAGCAGGCAACAAGGCGTAAACAAGACGTCTGGTTGACGTCGTACACCAATGTTGTGGGGATGTTGCATTGTGTTTGGAAATGAGAATGGGTTGACAACAGAACCCAAAATCAGGCCGATGTCAATGTCCAACCTAAAATCAACCAAATATCAACATCTAATAATGTTACTTCTTAACGTTGTGTAGACGCTACCACTATGATGTCTATCAGATGTTGGATTTAGTTGCCTTACCTGACGAATAAATGTCAGTATATGTTGTCAATATGACATTGGATTAAGATGTTGGCTTGACGTTGGATTTTGGTCACTTTCTAAAATCAACCAAATATCAACATCATTTGATGTTGGTATTGGACATTAAAATAATGTTGCCATTAGACACTGGCTAGACATTAAATTTTGGTCACCTGATATCACAACCTAAATCAAACCTAATATTAACTTTTAAAATAAAATATTAAATGCATCAGCTCTTTACAATGTAATACTCACTACTCACACTTAAAAGATTTACTTTTTACTTATACTTTGAGTAATATTTACAACAGATACTTTTTCGCTACATTTTTAGGCAAGTAATGGTACTTTTACTCGAGTATGATTTTTCAGTACTCTTTCCACCACCGACAGTAACTTAAGAAACTCATGTTGGTTGACTGCAGCAGGGCATTGATTGATGCGTAATTAAAACAATAATCAAATAAAAATTATTAAAGAATGGTTTAAACAAATGAATAACAAAATTGCTAAACAGTAATAAAGGAGTTAAACTGAAAGACTACATCAAATAACCAAATTAACCAATTATAATAAAATATAATAATATAATATATGAATAATTATTGACAAATCATTAGCATTTATGAACCATTTCATAAACAATAATTAAATATTAATGCACCCAGAATACATAAAGATGTAATAATCTATCAGTTGTTTTAAAAATCTATTTAAACAATATGTTGTTTTGACCAAACTTTAAAAAATCTTTATAATTAATTAATAATTAACTGATGCAAACAAAAAAAATATGCACAGGCAGAAAAGCTCTTGCACTCCTTGTGATCCTGCCACGTCAGTAAATGAGGCATCAATGAAACAAGACTTTTCTTCATTTCTTCTGATGGAAAACTGCTTCCTCATGCTCTGAGACTGCACATTCAGCATTTGAAAACGAGCAAGCACTCCTGGTGAGCAGAGTGATTCAAGGACATTGCTAAATGTACAAATTCGGTATTCAAAGTTCATGAAGTTCAAAAAGAGAGTCAAGTTTCCCTATGACACAAACACCGAATGCGATTTGGCATTCAAAGCAACCAAAGGTCCTCATATGGATATGTAAAACTATACGTTTGATTGATCGGCTGAGTGTAACTGAATTCAAAAGAAAAGGAAACAGATGGACATTTGCCAGGCTTTCCCCATGTTAACTGCATCTGCGTCGGCATTCCTGTCTGCAAAAGTCTGTGCCAAGTACATAAATACGCAATAAAGACACATTTCCACCACTTTCATGGGGATCACCGTCTTCATGTCAGACTTTGGTTTGGTCTACTTGGAAACCTGATTCTGGATCAGCAGCCCTATTCATTAAAGCTCAAATCTCCATGGAAAGGAGGCAGATCAGTTCACTTCCTGTCCTCAAAGACTGCTGATCATGCACAACCCACCCCCAATCGCTATCTTTTCCCTTCTCTCCATCTCCCTCACTATTGTGCGATTTGGACTTCATCCACCCTCTGCCCTCGGTTTTTCGGTGCCGGTTCGGGACACTGTGATGAATGAACTCATGACTGCTGGATCTTGGCCCCAAACGATGCGTCTCATATTTAGTCATTCCCAGTGAAAGCCCACTTTATGGCCTGGTTCTTGGCTGCCGTTCCTGGACTGACACTGCTTGCTTACGAACACTCTTCGTTTTAACCTAGACATGGACGAGCAACTTAAGTAGGTCTGATGGGAAAGAATGCCATATTTGTGAATCAGATTTCTTGAGAAAAATGTTAAAAGAACCACTAGCTGGAAAACCTTTGACTATGCCAAGCATATCCCTCTTCTTTATATACTTTAGTAGTCCACAGTCTCTGATTGTTATTCATTCATTCATTTTCTTTTCGGCTTAGTCCCTTTATTAATCTGGGGTCGCCACAGCGGAATATGCGGCAACTTATCCAGCATTTTTTTTACACTGCGGATGCCCTTCCAGCCACAACCCATCTCTGAGAAACATCCACACACACTCATCCACACTCATGCACTACAGACAATTTAGCCTACCCAATTCACCTGTACCGCATGTCTTTGAACTATGGAGGAAACCGGAGCACCCGGAGGAAACCCACAGGAACTCAGAGAAAACATGCAAACTCCACACAGAAACTCTATGATTGTTATATCATTTTCATTCATAATTTGACAAAAAAAATATAATAATAAATCACCAATGGATAAGTCCATAATCTACTGAGACCCAAATAGGTTATACACTTACAATGTGACTTTGTACCTGTCCAAGTTGCAAGAAGAAATTTGAAAAATAAAAAAATAAATAAAACAGAAAGCAAATGCTTACTTGTAAAGCCTGGGTTATACTTCTGCATGAAGTGATCGGCATGACCCACTGCACATGCAACGCGCATAGCTGTGCATTAGAGCTGCACAATTATTCGTTAAAAGATCGCGATCTTGATTCCACCCCCTAGACGATCTTAATCCAGCATTTCTACGATTCTGCCAATCATATTTTCAAGTTCAGGAGAGAAGAAAAGGCGGCTGCACAAGTCTTTTCATTGTTTCACACATGTTGCTCAGTAACACCGACACCTCCAAATGATGTTGAATGAGTCACATAACGTATTTATAAGGTATAATTCACCTAAAAATGTCATTGTTGTCTTCATATAATGATGTTTTCGTGGCTGGGAAATCACACGTGACGTGAGCTGCTGACCATGAGCTGTTATCACAGAGAGGGGGCGCGCGCGTTCTACTTAATGATAGACGCTCGCGCGTCAACTTTAGTAAACAGAACCTGCATATGTTGCGAGTAACAGGTAATACAGTTGTAAATAATATACTGTTTGTGGCACAGAGTTATCGTTTGGGGACCGCGCGCGGAGTATGAACAGCTATTACAGTAGCAGTCAAAATGAAACCGAAAGTGTGCACTCCATTTAAATGATCATATCGCATTTTAGAATTATGATTACGGCAAGCATTTGATATGTTTTTTCTTTCATAGCGAACCCATAGTTTTGCATGAAAATAAATGTTTACAATGTCAGTATAACTACTCTAGCCTATATATTAGGGGTGTAACGATTTATCGTTGTACGATTTATTGCGATGCAAAAATGTCACAATATGCATCGTGGCGTTATGACAATTTTATTCCGATATGCCGTCCGTTTTCTCTTATTAGTTGAGCTGTTTGCATGTGAGATACGTTCCACCTGCTGTCGCACGCGAGTTCAGATTGCAGCAGCAGTGAGGTTAGCAGACCAAGATGAGTGGAGTTGAAATAGAGGATGGCCCATCCTCTCAAAATCAGATGTCTAGCAGCATTCGGCTGTACAGTCATTGCTTTAGACTCGTCCGCTTATTGACATGCATACTGGGTCAAACATAGCCTAAGTTTTAAAGTCTTCACAGTGATTTACATACTTTGCACAGCGACATGGATACCTCCTAATAGTGTTGAAAGAGTCACATGCTGTATTTATAAGGTACAATTCACCCTAAAATATCATTCTGTCTTCATATAATGATGTATTGGCGGCCGCAAAATCACACATGACGTGAGCTGACCGTGAGCTGTTACTACAGAGGGCGGACTGATAGACGCGATAGGCGCGCGCGTCTACTTCAGTGAACAGAACCTGCAGGTTGTGACTAACAGGTAATAAAGTAGTAAACAATATTTAGTTTGTGGAACAGAGTGATCGTTCAGGAACCGCGTGGGAAGTATGAACAGCAGTGGAAATGAAACCGAAAGCGTGCACATTATTTAAATAATCATATCGCATTTTAGAGTTATGATAACGACGAGCATGAACTCTTTTGAGTACAGAGGTACACAAAAATGCATGTCAACATGATATACTTAATAGCGCCAACATCAGCAACGCCGAAGAAATAGTAAACCTGTCTAAACTGCTGAAAAGAGCCACGACTGTCCTGTGAAATGAAAAGACGGCCACCCTGTCACTCATAATGCCCAACATGAAGACAGCCATCCATAAAAACCTCTCAGACAGATACATACAAGTTCAGGATTATTTTATAGAACTACTGATTACCTGGAAATGTAGATTGCACACACAAAAAACACAAGTGACCAAGCAAAGCCATAAGCTCTTACTGTTAAATTCAATTGAATTGAATAATTTCAATAATATTTTATAAGAAGTTTAAATTGTTTTATTTTACAGAGACAGTCCTGTTTAATTTATTTTCTTAAAGAAGGTTCAGTTTAACAAGTTAAAACAAAAGAAATACATAAAAAAATAGTTTATTTGGTAATTAAATTAAAATTTGCATTTCAG
Organism: Danio rerio; assembly: GCF_052040795.2. NCBI lineage: Eukaryota > Metazoa > Chordata > Actinopteri > Cypriniformes > Danionidae > Danio > Danio rerio. The sequence goes on along the minus strand of NC_141045.1, from coordinate 30,046,073 downwards.
TTTAGTTTTAAAATTATTCCAAATATCGTGATACATATTGAATCGTGAACATTATATCGTGATACACATTGTATCGTGAGCTAAGTGTATCGTTACACCCCTACAATATTTTGTTGAATATAATCTGATAATGGCAAATGTCTGATTTTACCAGTGAATCAAATTGTCTAATATGACAATTGCAAGCATATATCTCAAACATAATAATTCAACATCATAATTATTATAAGTAGAATAGAATTAACTATATAAACCAGTAGACCTACACATATTATTATCGATGTTGTGCCATATGTTTGTTTTTACCATACCTTTATTTTACAGAATGGTGAGAAAATCGTGATCTTTATATTAAGCCAAAAAAAAATTGCGATTCTCATTTTAGCCAGAATCGTGCAGCTCTACTGTGCATTCATACTTCTGCGCGCTGTTTCTGTTGCTCTGCAATAACACTTCCGAAACTGAAACTAGCTGGCAGTAGGTGTTTATGTTCCTGTGTCAAGTTTCTTCGCTGGTGTTTTGTTTTGTCTGAACACTTCCTTAAATGTACAAGTGGTTCAAACTTGCTCATTTTAAGGCAGGAACTCATGCAGCTCTCGGTCCCGCCCACACTTGTCAGCACTTCCAAGCCGACCAATCACAGAGCTTGCACTATGCATCGTTGCGACGTGTAGTTAAATTTTTTGAGAGGTGCACGTCAGCACGGCCACGGCATGAGCTATGCGTCCACGCGTAGTCTGCGCCATAGCATACGCTTGCAATCAGATATATGAACTGTACCTTTAATTTTACCTGCTCAGAGAAAACGCTCTGCATTAAACAAAACTCAAGTACACGCAGAGAACAACATGATGATTTAAAGCAAATAAACAAATGTAAATATTATCCCACTTACTTTCTGAACAGTCGAGCGAGTTCTTAAACGGCTATGATTGGTCACACACTCAACAGAAAGGGCTGCGATTGGCTCTAACATGCTGGCGCTGTTCACCGATAAGTGACACTGACAAACGGCAGCGGCAATCAAAGCTGATCCATGATTAACACCGAAAAATATCTTGTAACAGCTGAGGAAGAGGAAACGTCACACCAGCAGGTCAAATGCATTGCAGAGAGAGAGAGAAATGGAGTTTACTTTCATTTTCTCTAAAGCAATAAAATAGGGGCTTTTGCTGTAACTTTAGTGTCAGTGAAAGGCTGTCCAATCTGGATAGGATCTATTACTGAACTGATACTGAATTGGCCTGTGTGTGTCTGTGTGTATATGAGTTTATGTGTCAGGCTAAATAATTAAAATTAACCACTGACTTCTGCCATTAATGGAAATTAATTTTTTCATTTATTCATTTTCTTTTCGGCTTAGTCCTTTTATTATTCCAGGGTCGCCACAGCGGAATGAACCACCAACTTGTCTTATCATTGCCTTCAGCACTCCAGCACTCCAGCTGCAACCCATCGTTGGGAAAACTAATGTAAATTATAATGTGTGAAAACAGAATGGCCATGCACATAATATTTTCAGTTAAAAGGAATGAATGCACAAGTATTAGACAACCAAATCAACAATGGAAAACTACAGGAGTGTGTTTGCGCATAGATGACTGCGTAAGTGCAGTCGCATAGTCAGTGCCTCCATATTTTTGCTTCATTTTTTGGGACTTTGGAAAGTATTACTTTATTCGCTGCAATTCTTATTTTTTTCCTACGTAAATACACAAATATCTGGTCAGAATTTTCTTTTTTTTTTTTTTTTGATCCTAAGCACCACTGGACTTGTAAAATCCTTGATAGATTGCAAAGTGTTTCTTTTCAAAGCTGCACCGCCAAATTATGGTCTGATATACCATCTTAGTCACTTTGCAGACCTGTGTGAACTGAGAATTCTTGGTCATTTTCAATAACACACAGGAAATAAAGTGTGTTATACTCAGCACTGCTGAGTATAAACCTGTTTGTTTAACATTCAATAATCAGAGTATAATATTTATATACATATATCATTTACAATAAAAAAAGGTTCAGTTTTGGAACTTCTCTTGTAAAATGTTTTGATAAAGTGTATTATTATGATTGAGAAAGCGTGTTTGAAATCGTTACACTATGAAAAAAAGACATTAAAACATTTGCAAGTCTGTCTTAGATGTCCAAATATTTAAGATCATATAAGGTTCTCAAATATACACACACAGGATAACCCATAACATGGGCAAAGATTATGACTTCTAATAATTTTTATCTAAATTATCAATTTTATTATATATATATATACACACACACACACACATATATATATACATACATACAAGACAGACTGATAGATACTACATTAGTTGTGACTCAAAAACGTGTAAACTGACTTCATTCACAGCATTTTTGAGCATCACAGGCACGTGCATCATTTAGCTGACTCAGAAGGCACTTATGATGCTGACTACGTAGGCAGCTCCCTCGGTTTTTTGACCTAACCGATGTACTGCTTCACTACGGCAAAAGGCCTCGAAAATAAAATACTGCATAAAAACAAATACATATTTGCAGCCTCAAGATCGTGCTAATATTTAATAAAACGTTTCACTTCAGTCAATAGAGTCTAATTATCCTGACAACAAACATGATGTTCCCAGTGCGTCCTCATGGACATCTCAAATGCGTTACAAGACAACTGTCCTACCAGAAGTTACAGCCGTTAATTTGCATCACCTCACGGGTGATGCAAAAAGCAGGATGATTTGCATCTAAACTTGCGGTTAAAGGACTAGAGCTCGGCCATGAGAGTAAACATAACTTACGATGCATTTCCTGCCCAGGTAGTTGAAGAGACAGTCGTTCTCCTGCGGTGTCAGAAGGAGAGAGCCCACATTTGCCACCCTCCTCGGAGGCGGGTGGCCGCTCATGTTTACGGATGATGCGGATAAACTCGAGCGTTTGTCTCGTTTTAGATTATTTTATGTGCAATCACAGATCAACATGGCCTGCGCTCGGTTCATCCCGTAAGGAATTCCGCATACAAGTAGACCCGATATGGTGTTGTCCTCAATTGCGCTGGAGATGCAGATGCGACTCGTTGACTCCTGTGAACTATTTATTCTTTAATTCTTCCACTTTTGACAGACCGCATAATATAAACTTTCATTCCGAACTCCCAAAGCAATAACGATCCTTCAATCCAACATGGCAGCAGGACGGTAGAGTTCAAGGCGGACTTCGGGAAAGGCGGGATGGAATTTCTGGTGGCTGGTCATAGGTTTATTTGCTAATACACACTGTACTGCTGTTATTTAGGTAAGGCATAAACATTTATAAAAACTACAACGTGTGTTTTGTTTCTGAACATTAACAAATGCCAATAAATTAATGTAACATGTACAAGCACATCTCCCCTCGCTTCTCGTAGTGGTCTATTCCTGTTTTCCCGTGCCTCTTGCAGAATGCGGACGGGATGCGCACGGGATGGGGCGGAGCCTCTGAAGCAGAGGGTGGAGCAAAGCATCGTCATTGATAGAAGGAGATTACAGTATTTTACCTACCTAATGCTGTGTTTTGGATAATTAGGATAATAACTATGTTGATGTTTTATAAACCGGACAATGCCTGTGCTGGCTTCTTAAATGTAAGCAAACAGCGTAAAATGTACAAAGATTATAACGAGAAACACCTGTGCATAAAAATATTGCTGCCCAGCTCCCTTAGCTCCCCTCATTATTTTAGTTACATAGCAACGTTCTGTTCGGAACTACAAAGATGCCGTTTAATCAGTTTTTTTATGTTTAATGTGTTGCATTTTTTTTGCACTATGTATTTGCAGGATAAAAAAGCAATTTATAATAAGGTTCTATCTGGCAGATCATTCATTGAAGCAATACTTTTTTTAAGAAATACAATCAAAAATATATATAATTTGGTGTTGTAACAATACGTTGATGCTTGATTTTTTGCTTTCTATAATATGTATTTCATGTTTTAGGATGGATATTTTTTCTTGTCCAAATTAATCATACAAGGCTGTGCTAAGTATTTTGTCTAGTGCAGCTGTTAATTTTATCTAATTAATATGGTCATATTTATAAAACGTTATGCTTTATATGAAGAATTGAAATATATTTATTGGATTATTTGTTCCATTAATTAAATTAGGTGTTTGTCCTTCAAGGCTTAAAATCTAATTTAAAGACTTTAAAATAAAACAGACAATGAGCAAATGAGTTTAATCAACACTGAAAATGTTTCACTGTCTATATATATACAAATAAAATATTTAATATTTAATATATGACTTTTTTATTAACTGCTTAGTTTTTAATAAGGTAAAATTTAACATTTTGTCTTAATGTCAAAAAAATGCTTCTAAATCATCACATTTACACATATCTTTTCTGTTTCAGGTTTCTTCTCAGTTTTGTCTGATTTTTGTCATGGTCTTTCCAGCTGTCAATGGAGTAGTCAGATGAAATGACAAAGAAAGCTAATCCTGATTGGTCCTCGTGCGTGCATTAAAAAAATCCTGATTGGCTCACAGACAGTCTTATTCAAGAAAAAGTCTTAAATAAAAAGTAAACAACTTATAAAAAAAAATCCCATAATGTAAATAAGTTTTCATCTAATAAGAATGTGAATAACTCAATTTTGACTAAAATGTCAGATAGAACCTTGTAATATTTAGGATACAATTTAGATATACTTACATTTTTCACTTCTTGATGAAAAGTCTCAATAGATTCAATATCCCTAATTAATTAAAGCTAAGCTTAGCTAAAAAATTTGTTGTTGTTTTTCAATAACAACATTAACCAATAATTAAACCATATTACACTATTAGTATTTATCTCATATGATTTTTGATACAGTATCCCTAAACCTGAGGTGTTTATGAGGTAAAAGTCTGGCCTTCCGCATGCATTTTCCTCACTAATTAAAACCACCAGTTATATTCTATTTGGAGGATAATGCACAATTGTGTGGATGCTGCATGTTTAGACAGTCTTGTCTCATGAGATAATGACCTCAGTTTTCCCTGAAGATTCAGCACATTCTACACTCTTATTACAGAGCAAAAACCCTCACTTTACCATAGCCTAGTAATTTTGATATAATTACAAAGAAAGCAATGATAAGACAAACTAAAAGTTAACATATTGTATAAGTCTCACAAGCAGCTACACTTTTACTTTAACTTCTGATTAATTAATAGTTGTCATGCAACAGACATCGAGAGTTCACCTTGTTCTCCCCTACTGATAAACAAATAAAGAAAGGAGAGGCAAAAAAAGAGACAGATGGAGGATCTTGTTTGAAAGCGGAGCCCTGCCAGGGGCCACCTGGCCTCCTGTTAAACTCTGTTACTGTGGTGCATGTTCAACAGATACTGAGACAAGAACTTTTAGAGTCCAATACAATATTATGCAGTACAGTTCGTGTCCATTACTGAATACAAATTTAGTTTTTTATTGGAATTGAACTGAAAACTGAGTTACACTGTAAAAATTGCTGGGTTCCACACAATCAGAGGAAATCGTCGGAATTATGTTAGATTTGTAGTTTTTACAAATTTAAATCGACTGAACATAAAACAGTTTCAGCTGTCTTAAAAAAACTCAAGAATTGAGTTGATTCAGCTCATTTTAAATTAGCTTAATTTATTCATTCATTTATTCATTTTCTTTTCAGCTTAGTCCTTTTATTAATCTGGGGTCGCCACAGCAGAATGAACCGCTAACTTATCCAGCATATGTTTTATGCAGCGGATGCCCTTCCAGCTGCAACCCATCACTGGGAAACACCCATACACTCTTACATTAACACACATACACTACGGACAATTTAGCTTACTCAATTTACCTGTACCGCATTTCTTTGGACTGTGGGAGAAACCGGAACACCCTGAGGAAAAACATGCAAACATTGGGAGAACATGCAAACTCCACACAGAAATGCCAACTAACCCAGCCAGGGCTCGAACCAGCGCCCTTCTTGCTGTAAGGCGATCGTGCCCATTGCATCACCGTGACGCCCAAATTCACTCATTTTCTTTTAAGCTTAGTCCCTTTATTAATCTGGGGTCACCACAGTGGAATGAACTGCTAACTTATCCAGTATATGTTTTATGCAGCTGATGCCCTTCCAGCTGCAACCCATCACTGGGAAACATCTATACACACCCATTCACACACATACGGACAATTTAGCTTACCCATTTCAACTATACCACATGTCTTTAGATTTGTAGGGTAAACCCATGCCAACAAAGACACCTCGACGCCCAAATTATTTTCAACAAACATCATTTATTGGAGTGTGCTTTTGACTTTTAGTTCATCAAGTTAATTTAAAATGATAACCACTTTATTGATAAAAATGAGTAATGTATGGGAAATGCATTGTTCTTAACATAATAATTGCAGGCATCTAAGTAATGTAGGGGTCGGGGGTGTAAATTCACAAAAAGTTCTGTACGTTTTTGTTCAAAGTGACTAACAAATTAGAAATAACAGAAATAATTGAACGACAACCACATTACTTGTAAATAAAAAAGGGAGAGGCAGTGAGAGAATTTTAAAGTTAAAGGCCAGATTAAGGTTATTTTTTAAGAAAAATAAATAAAAAACTAAATGTTGTTCTGTAATAGTGATTATATGGGCTTAACATATACATAATTTAACCATATGATTCTTAAATGTCAAGAAGAATACTGTAAATCAACTCTAAATCAATCACTGAAAACTGTATAATTATCATTCATTCATTTTCTTTTCAGTTTAGTCCCTTTGTTCGCAACAGCGGAATGAACCGCCAACTTATCCAGCATATGTTCTACACAGCGGATGCCCTTCCAACTGCAACCCATCATTGGGAAACACCCATACATTCTCATTCACACTCAGACAATTTAGCGACCTTCTTGCTGTGAGGCGAGAGCGCTACCCCACTAAGCCATCACGTTGCCCTGTATAATTCGGTATAAAGGTAACAGTATTTTGTAGATAAAATATGTTATAACATAAATTAATCTTTAAAAATATATTTTAAAAAATAACAATCAAGAACACCTAAATATCTAATGAACCATTTCCCTTTAACTAGAATCTAGTCTCTTGTTCAATAGAAAGATTTTTTGTTCTTCATAAAATGTGTGAACTTCTATATATTCTATGTATTTTGCCATATATTTGGTCTCATACTTTATGATTTTTTAGGACTATGTTTTTGCCTTGTACATGATGAATCCTCATAGGTTTCCCATGCACTTTCTGTCAGACAAACTTTGATCTCCACTAGATGGCGTTATTACCTCTCTTTTAAATTATGTTGCTGCTCCATCCGTAATTTTTTTTTGACATGTTGACATGTTGTCTTTGTCTGATATTATTTACCTTAATAGTTCTTGTTTAATTCAAATATCCAGTGTCATATTTTATCCCACTTTTATAATGATGCATTTTACCCTGTTACACAATAAAAAATAAAAAAAGATTTGTTGTGACGAAGACGTCTGTACGACAAACGTTAGTATTTGTTGTTATTTGTTTTAAATGATACTCTGTTTTGATCACATATAAATTGTCAGAGATAATCCTAAACTAAAACCTAGACTACAATAAAGATGAAGGGCTTATTCATTCATTAATTTTCTTTTCGGCTTAGTCACTGTATTAATCTGGGGTGTATACCAAGAATAATTAAAGAATTGGATCTGAATGAAATATCAATATCAAGTACATTGCCTTGGTCAACGACAGTCCCAATTTGGTTAATCTCGCAACCCACAGTAGATCTGTCACTGTTAAATAAAGAAGGAGAAGATTCCCGATGCACAAGATACATATGAATACATGCAAAAATAACTTTGATTGATATGTTCAGATATATTCTGATGCTTTAAAAGAAATGAAAAATAAAGTAGGAGTGACTTTTAGTGTTCTAGTTTTTACATCAGGACATACAAAGAATTTCATAATTTTCAATTTATACATGTGAAATTACTGCAATTTTATTTGCATTCCAGTGGGTAGAAGAAAACAAACCAAAGAAGCTGTTCAGATTTGAGTTCATTTTTAATATCAGCAGGACATTCAGATTGTAGATCAGATATTTTGATTGAAGTTTTATGGACAATATATAGAATTCAACAGATAGACATAATTTTAGCTTTTATTTGGGTTCCAGCACATGTTGGAGCTTTAGGGAATGAACAAGCAGATGAATATGCAAAGGAAACCACTAAAAATCAGGTATTGACAAGACCTAGTAAAAATGAAATGAAGATTATAATTTGACAATATGTGAGGGAGAGATGGCAAAAAAATGGGAGGAAGAGAGAACAGACAGATGATACATGATCCAGAGAATGGTAAAACAGAACAGTAGGGAGAAATAGATGCGAGGAAATCGTTATATCATGGTTAAGGTTTGGACACACTGCTCTGAATAGTGGGCAGTTCAAAATAGGGAGACATCCAATTGAAACTGTAATTACTGCTATGAGGAGGAAAATATAGAGCATTATGAGAACGAGAGGAAGCGGACAGTAGGTGGCGGTAATGCACCAAAAGTTGGTTGCCGACTGCCATAAAACAGCAAAGAAGAAGAAGAAAGAAGAGAGGTGCGGCTGGATTGTGACTGGTGCGCTAAAGGCGGAAGGTAGTGTGGATTCCGGAAGTGATCCGGAAATGGAGGAGGAGAGGGTAGACGGAGATAGTGGAGGTAATGCTAGTAATGAATGGAGCGTTGTAGAAAATCGTAAAAGAAAGAAAAGTTGGGCACAAATATCTGAATCGGACAGCGAAAAGGGAAGTCACCAGGCGAGAAGGAGAAGAGAAGAGTATAAGGTAATGCTGAAGTTTGCTAGCGACTCTGTGAATACCATCAATCCTTTGAAACTTACAAAAACTCTTAAAGAAATGTTAGGAACGATTGAGAGTGTTAAGACCTTGAGAGACGGGAAAATGATTATATACTGTAAAGATCATAAGCAACAGAAGATGGCCTTGGCTATGAAGACATTATTAGGGCATAAAGTTATATGTTCTATCCCAGAAGAAAAAAAATGGATTAGAGGAGTAATAACAGGAATCCCTACTGATGTTACAGTTGAGAAAATAAAACGAAATATCACTGGGGCAGCAGTAAAAGAAGTCAAACGACTAAAATGCGTTAGAAATAACGAAAAAGTAGACAGTCTGTCTGTAATGATTCATTTTGATGAAAACAAACTACCGGAAAGGGTGTACTTAGGATATTTGAGCTACAACGTTAGGCTATATGTCCCCCCGCTGTTACAAATGCCAAAAGTTCGGACACGTAGCGGCAGTTTGTAGAGGTAAACAGAGATGTGCGAGATGTGGGGGAGACCATGAGTATGGTAAATGTGGGCAGGAAGTAAAGCCAAGGTGTTGTAATTGTGGTGGGGAACACAGTGCGGGCTACGGAGGATGTCAAGTTAGGAAAAATGCTGTTGAAGTCCAAAACATCCGAATGTCTGAGGGAATCTCGTATGCTGAAGCTCTAAAGAAAGTTAAACAGACATCAAGAGAACCAGAAACCAGAGTAACAGAATCTCAACAAAAAGCAACGATGAAAGAACAAAATAAAGATAATGAAGTATGTATTGACAAAGTATCGTTCGTCACATTTATAGCAGAAGTAGTTAATTGCTCTGCGCAGACGGAGAGCAGGACCGAGAGAATTAAAATTATTATCAGAGCTGCTTCAAAATATTTGGAATTAGAGGGTGTTACAGTAGATATGATAAACGATAGACTCAAGATACAATCAGGAACTAGTCAGACAGTATATAGTCAACCATGTGGAAGTATATAATGGTATTAACAATACTGCAGTGGAATGCAAGAAGCCTAATTGCAAATGGACAAGAATTTAAAAAATTCATAGTAGATCATGAAAATAGCCCTGACATCATATGTGTTCAGGAAACTTGGCTTAAGTCACATTTAGATTTTGTAATTAATGGATACACTTCGGTAAGAAAAGATAGAGACAAGTCTAATGGTGGTGGGGTAGCTACATTTATTAAACAGAGTATTGGGTATAGGGCAGTTGAGATCACTGGGGAACAAGAAGCTGTGGCAGTGAAATATGCGATGGAACACAGAAAGTTAGAATAATAAACTATTATAATCCATGTGATAAATTAAGTAAGGACAATCTAGAACATATCCAAGGGAATGGAAATATTAAAATCGTGTGGTGCGGGGATTTTAATGCTCACAACACTTTATGGGGGAGTAAAAAAACAGATTACAATGGACTAATTATAGAAGATATGCTGGATTGGGGAGGATTAGTATGTATCAATGATGGAGGTTACACAAGAGTAGAGTTAATAAAAGGAAAATACTCAAATTTAGATTTAACACTAGTTTCTGAAAGCCTAGCTGGAAGATGCGATTGGAAAGTATTAAAGCAAATTTAATACTTTCCAATACTACCAATACACAATTGGTAGTGATCATTATTCAATTCTAAGTTCAATTGGAGTGCAGATAATTCGGACTGTGGTAGAGAGAATGCCAAGGTGGAAATTTAGAACAGCCGACTGGGAAAATTTTAAGGAATTGTGTAATAATAGATTGTCTGAAATAGATAGATGTGAGGATGATGTGGAAGTTATTAATTCTAAACTTTGTGAAGTTCTTAAGAGCACTGCGGAAGAAGTAATAGGAAGAAAGAAAGCTAATGGTAAGAAGAAAGCAGTTCCTTGGTGGAATGAAGAGTGCAGCGAAGTAGTAAGTAAAAGGAATAAAGCATTAAAAAGAGTTAGAAAAACATTAAATTATAATGACTTTATAAATTATAAAAGAGCTCAGGCAATAGTGAGGAAAATAATTAGAAGGGCAAAAAAAATTATTAGAGAGAGTACTGTGACAGTATTGGGGAGGATATCAATGTATCTGACATATGGGGTATGATAAGGAAAATGGCAGGAAAACAAAGAAATAATAATATTCCTACATTGACAGAAAATAACAGATTAGTAATTTCTGATATGGAGAAAGCTGAAGTTCTAGCAAATTTTTTTTCCAGAATTCATAGTAACGCTAACCTATCTGAAGAAACTAGAAGAAATAGGAAACAGATCTTGATCAGGAATCCGTGGTTGTTGGAAAACAAAGGGCCATCTGAAAGTACATTAGATAGGGAATTTACATTATTTGAGTTAAAAAAAGCATTGGCAGAAGGTAAGAAAACCTCCCCTGGAAAAGATGAAATTTGTAATGAAATGATCAAGCATTTATCAGATAATTCATTATGTATAATACTAAAATTATTTAATAAAGTATGGGAGTCAGGGATTTTACCAGCAGAGTGGAAACACGGTGTCATAATACCAATTGCAAAACCAGGTAAAGATCATTCACAACCAAATAACTACAGACCCATAGCATTAACTTCTAATATTTGTAAATTAATGGAACGCATGGTAATGAGCAGACTGGTTCATGTTATCGAGAAGGAAAACTTTTTTGCCACATATCAAAGTGGTTTCAGGAAGGGATGTAATACAATGGATTCAGTGATTTGTTTGGAATCAGAAATAAGAAAGGCACAAGTAAATAAGGAAGTGTTGGTGGGAGTATTTTTCGATATTGAAAAGCATATGACATGATGTGGAGACTTTCAATTAAATTAGAAAAAATGGAAATTAATGGGAAAATGTATAATTGGATCAAGAACTTTTTGTTAAAAAGAACAATACAAGTTAGAGTGGGTTCTGCATTCTCCCAAATATATAAGGTAGAGAACGGAACACCACAAGGGAGTGTTAGTAGCCCTATCCTATTTAATATCATGATAAATGACATCTTTTCAAAAATGGAGTTGGGGATCGGGAGATCTTTATATGCAGATGATGGTGCGCTATGGAAGAGGGGAAGAAATGTAGTTCATGTAGAAAGGTGTTTGCAGAATGCAGTTAGGAAAGTACAAGATTGGGCAGATGAGTGGGGGTTTAGATTTTCTACTGATAAAACTCAGTTTATTTGCTTTTCAAAAAAGAAAGTTAATCCAAATTTAAATATTAATATATACAGACAGAAAATAGAACAGGTATCAGTAATTAGATATTTAGGAATGTGGATGGATGTAAAACTGAATTTTATTATGCATATTCAAAAAATAATAGATAAATGTAAAAAAGGGAATAAATGTGATGAGGTGTTTGGCAGGAGCTGAATGGGGTGCATGTCGTTTCTCGCTTAAAAGAATCTATAATGCATTGTAAGATCTACTATAGATTATGGATGCGTAGTATATAGTTCCGCAGCTAAAACTCAGTTGTTGAAAATAGATGCGATTCAATCTCAGGCACTGAGAATATGCTGTGGAGCATTAAGAACTACACCCATTATAGCATTACAAGTAGAGATGGGGTAAATGCCTCTTAAAGTTAGAAGAATTAAGTTAAAAATTAGATATTGGGTTAGCATTAAAAGCCAAGAAGAGAGGCACCCAGTAAAGACAGTACTAAAGGAATGTTGGGAATGTGGACATAAAAAGATAGATAGTTTTGGTTGGACAGTAAATGAGGAGGCTCAAAATATGGGCATAAGAGACATCGATTTAGCCCCTGCTGTGCCAACCTCTGCGATTCCGCCTTGGCTTTTCCATATGCCAGTAGTCGATTTATTACTACATGAGGAAAAACACAAAACTAATATGTTAAATGAAAAAAGAAATACAACAATACATAAATCAGTCATATTTCAATTATTTACAGATATATACAGATGGGTCAAAAGATCCTAAAGATGAAAAAACGGCAGTAGCAGTTTACATCCCAAAATTCAATATTAAAATATCAAAAAGAATATCGGACCGACTTTCTTTGTACACTACAGAAATAGTAGCTATACTTCTTGCTCTTTAGTGGATAGAAGAAGTGAAACCATTAAGATCAGTAATATGCTCGGATTCTCTGTCAGTACCAAACGACTTAATTACTGGAACATCTAAGGCAAGACAGGACATAATGAATGAGATAATGCTAAATTTATTTAGAATCAGACAGGGTCAGACAGGGGACTTTTTGTAAGCTTCTTGTGGATTCCTGGTCATATGGGAGTAGTAGGTAATGAAGAGGCAGACCAACTTGCAAAGTAAGCATTAAAACATAATCAAATAGAAATAAAAATAAGTAAGGCAGAGATAAAAAAAAAAACATAATTGCAAAAGAAACAGGTAGAATGTGGCAAATGGAGTGGGATAATGGAGAAAAAGGCAGACATATGCATAATATTCAAGGATGTGTGGGTGGTACTAGAAATAAGTTTGGTAATAGAAAGAATTATGTGGTGATAACTAGGTTGTGTGTTGGTCATTGTTTGCTAAACCAGTATAAGTTTAGAATAGGGAAGCAGGAGACAGGATGTTGTGATAAATGGGGGAAAATAGAAACATTAGAACATGTAATTACAGAATGTGTGGCATATGAAAATCAGTGATATCAATTAGTTCAAGGATTAAGCATTTATGGGATTAAAAATTTGTCATTTCAGACCCTATTAGGAAACGGTTCAAATCAAGTTAAAATAATAATGCAATTAATTAATTACTTAAAGGAAACAAAATTGATTAATAGAATTTAAGAATAGCTTAGCAAAATAAGGAATTAAAATTTGATATGGTATTTAACTTGTATTTTTTTTCTTTTTTTTTTCTCCTCTCCTCCTACTCTTCTTCCTGTTCTCTCTTCCCTTTGGTAATCTCATCCCTCCATTCGTATCATATCTTTTGTTCTCATGCTTTTTCCTACATTATGCGCTCCACACTCCTATCCAGTAGGTGGCGGAAATGCACCATATAAGTTGGTCTGCCAACCACCATTAACCCCATAAGAAGAAGAAGAAGAACACAAAGAAGAAGAGGAAGTTTTGCAGTTTGCATTATTGATATTTTAATTAGCCAAAATGAGCAACTCACAACCTTACAGACGCTTTAGTGATGAAAATTACAAAAACTGGCTAAAAATAGCAGAGAGTCTTCACATACTGCGAAACAGCATGCAGGACTTTATTGAAAAGGAAACTGAAACTTATCACAAGGCTCTGCTAAACAAACAGCAGCTCAGTGGACAACGTTGTGAGCAAACCTGCAAAAATAATAAGGTAACGTAAATCGTACATAGAAATTGTAAATTGTACCTGGAAATCTAAGCTTAAGTAAATACTGGAATCGGGGTTCAATCTTCAACTGGCTGGCAGGAGTGATAAAACATTGTTTTGTCATTCAAAACTATTCTGAGAAAATATAAGTGTGAAAGTTTGTAAAAAATTGTTAACACAAGTCCACAGCTGACAAAAATAATAAGTCCTTAATAGCTCAGTTAGTTGAGTCCCCAACAGCTCACATGTCGCTTAATGCGTGTGCTTTAACTACTTGAGTTCGAATCCCGTTGATGACATACACATAATAATTATTTTTTAGATTAATTTGGGTTATATACTGCTGTGTTACACAAATATTAAAATAAAAACATTGTTTACAATGACACTGACATCAAGTAATAAAAATATTTATTTGGTATGGGCTTGTTTTGTTGCTGTGGAAAAAGTAACGAATCTGCCAATCTGCAAGCATGAATAGCTTAACGTTACATCTGGAAAGGGACACCAGCCATAGATATATACACAAGATATCGCATAGGGACCCTAAGCATGCGTCAATAGCGCCGCCACATTGGTACAGCGCTCCCAGGACAAATGTCATTCAACCGCATTAGTCAAGACAGTGTTACTGCGTGAAGATGCGGGACTTTAGCACTGTCTATGGGTGTAGAAACAAGCAAACAAAGAAATCAAAGCACAAAGGCAGAACATTTTATAGGTAATATTAAGTTTTTTTCTGTTTTTGTATGTTCTAAACTTTTGTGCTAATCAGGTAACGTTATTGATGATAACAGTCACTTACTGCACTCACCATAAGGCAAAGCAGCTCAACTCGCACTAAACACTCGGCTTATGCTAGTTTTGTTGAATAAAATCAGCAAACAATGCAAAAGAAATATGAGGCCAGGCTGGTCAAGTTGGTTTTAGCTGGATTTGGCTGGTCATTTTCCAGCCTGACCAGCTAAGACCAGGCTGGAAATGGCTGAAAACCAGCCTGGAAATGGCCAAAACCCCTCTAAAACCAGCCTGGTCAACCAGCTGAAACCAGCCAACCAGCCTAAGCTGGTTTAAGCTGGATTTTTCAGCAGGGAGAAGAGGAGGTATGTTTCAGGACATGATTAGATCAAATTTAACTTTAAATTTAAGGGAGGGTGAATAGAAAATTTCTGTACACACAAACACAAGCTTTTTGTCAGGAATGCCAGTGCGGTCACTGATCCATCAATGCAGAAAAGTGATGTAAAATTATAATTTTCGTAATTAGAAAAAAAAATTTACATACTAACATCCAGGAAAACTCCCAAACATAGATATATGTGTATATGTGTATATCTCTGGCTTTGGATGGCCACAGTCCTCCACTGTACATTGGTCCCGCATTCATTTCAAAGGAGCGCTACCCTGTAGCAAGATGGCGGCGCTATTGATGCATTCCGTCCAATAGACAACAATAGGCCAGGCAACATCTAGTGTATATATCTATGGATACCAGCAAAGAGCATAGAATCATCAACAAAGGTAAAGTTGGTTTTAAATTCATACGTTCGGACTTTCTCCTTAATAATATAATTTCATAAAAGTATTATTTGGAAACTAAATATAGAAATTATTTTAGCAATTATATTAGCAGCCAACGATTATCAGAGTACAACATTGTTCACAGCAAAATAAACAGTGTTAATGTTGTTTTCAAGTCACACTTGCAGAATATTTTATACCGACTATTCAAAATACCCTCACCATGGTATACAATATAGGGTGTAGAGGTAAAGTTGGTTTTAACCTACTTACTGTGAACAATGTTGTACTTTGACAGTCATTGGCTGCTAATATAATTTCGCTATTTAGAGTTTGCAAGTAATACTTTTGTGAAATGATATAATTAAGGGGAAAGTCAGAATGTGTGAAAATAAGACCAACTTTACCTCTCTATATAGGGGTGTGTCACAAGTTGTCACTGAATGAATATAAAACCAACTTTACCTTAATGATTCACCAGTGATTCTAAGCTCTTTGACACCAGTTAACACAATCATCAGTTAAACCGTAACACCGGAAGTAACAACATTAAGCCAAAAAAAAAAAAAAATTTCAAAAAATTGGCTAAGACCAAATTTTCCTAAAACTTAATGACTACAATTATTTACAGATTACTGAGCTTTAAAGGTGTCATTTTTGTATACATTTTATTTATCATTAGTAAAATTTGTCTGTTCATCTATTCGCATATTTTTCTACTCGTGTGTATCTTTATCCGTCTATCACTTCTTTGTGGTTATCTGTCTGTCTAGACCAGGGGTGCCCAAACTTTTTCTTATAAAAGGCCAAAAACCAAACTTGATTGTGGGCCTTAGGCCAAAGGTAAATATACCAAACTGTATTACAATAACTTTTCCATGACTAACTAAAAATTTATTTCCTAATCTTTAAAACTAACTACAAAACATTACTTTAAATAACTTCAACTAATGCAGTATATATATTTTTAATGTTTTATATTGAGATTATTACCGTAAAAACATAAATAATCCCATTAACCACACAATGAATTTCAATGCTGAATACACTAAGCTGCACGTGCCTTTGATTTGGTTTGCTCGCACATGTCTTGTGCATATGCCTCTATCCTTCGAGTGACAGTATTTACAAGTCAGATTCATTTTCAAAACAAAACAAATGACAAGATAAGCAAAAGATGAAATTAAATTCTAAATGACCATCATTGTCAGAAATATTAACCCCAGCCAAGCTCCTTATCCTCCCTCTCCACTTAAATGGGATGGTGGGCCAAATCAAAGGCTAACATGGGCCAACTTTGGCCCGCGGGCCCTAGTTTGGGCATCTCTGCTTTAGGCAGATGAAAAAATAACAAAACTATCTGGATATTACAAAAAAATCAACATTAGTTTATTATATTTTGTTAACATTTGTTTATTTAGTTAGATCTTCATTAGACATGCCCTAAGCCTAAACCACTGGTGTGAAACTCCTTTCCTGGAGTGCAGCTCTTCACAGGTTACTTTTACTACTTTTTTACTTTTACTTACTAATAAAACACATTTGAACAAACTAATTAAGTCATTTAGGGTTGTTTGAAATCCACAGGTAATGTTACAGTAGGGCTGCTGATAAACTCTGCAGGGCTGCAGCCCTCCAGGAACCGAGTTTGACAGCCCTGCCCTAATGCTGATGATACACATGGCAAATTTTTGAGGAACGTTGCTGGACAAGTTTGGGAAATTATGCCATAAGTGGGCAACCAGGTGAGACACGGGGTAACTGATTAGGGCACTGGATTACAGATACAATATTCTTTCCCATTTTTTAAATCTTAATGTAGCCAAGCAACATCATGCAAAACTGCTACATTTTCCAAAAAGTTGTCCAGTGTATCATCAGCAGTAGGGAACACACACAGCTCTTAAATTTAAACATTATACCATACATAAAGATTAATTACACAACAATGTCAAATTATACACATTGCCTTCACATAATTTAATGTATCAAATACATTATATATATATAATACAATGTATCACCTTCATCAAATATAAACATTTAATTCTTACATTTAACCTCTTATAAATACAGAACTCCCAGTTGTGTCTTAACCTGCTTTTTAGATTTTTTTTTTAAATGTAGAGTCAAAGATTATTGGAGTATCTGTACGTTTCTGACTGTGTACTGCTGCTTCCACCAGTCTCTCTGCCAATTGTGTGAATATTGGAAGAATGAAATTGTGGCCAATCACAACGAGGGTGGTAGAAATGTACACTGGGACAATTGCCGGCCACATCTATGGGCCACAAAAAAATGGGAAGTTGCAAAGGTAAGTACATTTTATCGTTAAAAACAATCACCTGTTGCGTTAACTTGTTGTATATTTGCTGTCAGTAAACAAATCTATGTCCATTATATTTTTGACTGCGTGTTTTTCATACTTTTATCGACAGGCATACATGCCACGTGGACACAAACAGCATTGTGAGTTTGCCCAGTTTGATATTTCTGCCATTCTTAACTTTCTGAGTGCCTGTAAGCATTTCAAGCCATTTTTGACTAAAGGGGAAAATGTGAAAAAGGTAAATACTGTTTTCTACCCTTACGATTTTTCTTTTTGATGTTAAATCATTATAAACCTTTTTATCTGTTCTTCTCCAATATTATTATGTGCTAGAAACTGGCTAAACTGTATTGTTACAGATATTCAAACATCAAATGTCACTTTGTACTATATAAGATTATTACAACTGTATATTTTGAATAAATCAGGTTATAAATGTACGGAATGTTGTGATGCACTCCCCTGACCTTAAAATGAACAATGAGGATATGAACAGACACCTTGAAACAATTTTCCAGTTTGCCGATATGCTTAATTCCAAGGTATCAGCACTCTCAGTCTTGAGAGAGAAGATAGAACAGGTGAATGAAATCCAGATAATGATAAGCCTGTTTTTTATCACATCCTTTTATTATTTATACTTGATTTCAGCACTTGACTGATATTTTTTGTTTTACATTTTCTGAGTAGTTTAACAACATTTTGGACAAGAATTTCAATCAAACAGAAGTAGATGGTCAACATAAAGATCTCAAGACCATGGTAGACTTCCAGGAAGTTCTGAACCGTGAGCAACAAGCCTTGAAAGACAGGATTGAATACTTGATCACACACTTTGAAGGGAACCTTGATAAAAATGTAAGTACATCAGAAATAAAAATAAAATATGAACACTTAACTCTAAGTTAGTTATTTATGAATTGCCACCATGTTTGTTCTAAACCATGACTTTGTTAAGGAAAATTCCCCGGACATGACTACTCTCATGGAGTTTTTGCACCAAAACAAAGATCTTCTGGAGAATCTAGGCCCTGAAGTTTACAAACTTAAAGGGATGCAAACAAAGTTAAATCAGCATGAGAAACAGATCAACAACTTGACAAACAGAGTGGACCAATTAGAAAAGGTGAAAGGTAAGAAGTTCCGATACTTTGATTTACAAATTATGTATTACACAGAACATTTGTCATTAATAATAGAATAATGTTTTTGGACACCTAAAGGAAAGGTTCACTTTAAAAATGTTATTTACTCACTATTCTCCATTAAGTGGTTCCAAACTTTTATGAGCATATTTCTTCTGTTGAACACTTCTTTCTTTATTTAAAAGAAAGCTGAAAACCTATATACAAATGTATACAAATACTAAATATTTGTAATACAAACTTTGATACAAATTCAACAGAATAAAGAAAGTCAAACAAATTTAACAAGTGAAGGGTGAGTAAATCATGACAGAACTTTTTTTTTTTTTTAAACTATTCCTTTAGCTTTGTTAATTCTATTTGGATGAGAATGTTATACTTTAAACTTATATTAAATGCAGGTTTCCAAACTGCACTTTATGGATTTTAAATTCATCAGTCCAAAAGCATAAATGCAAGCATATGTGGTAAAAAAAAATCTTGAAATTTGTATGTTGTGTATTTAGATATTTTTGGACATTTTAAATGTTACATTTAAATTTAATATCTAATAACAAACAAAACTTTTACAAGCAGAATCACACGTATTCTGTCCAACCCTGATCAAACACATAGGGATCAATTAGTTAGGACCTGAGCAGCACTTGATTATTACAGGCAGGTGAGTTTGACATGGGTTGCTACTGAAGGAACAGGGCTAAGCACCCCTGGTTTAAACAGATGCTTTAAAGATACCTAATCTAGGATAAGCTGTAATCATTATAGGTATTGTGTATATATTTACACATATATGGTTTTATATTAGTATTAACACTTGTGTCTCAAATTTTTTTTATTTTAACTGCGAGTAGTATAATATGCACTATATAATCTTGAATGACTTTTAATAATCTTTTTGATCATCTGTTTATAAACTTGTTTTATTTCTACAGAGACCACAAATACAGCTGGACAATCAAGCAGTCAAATAACAAGTGAGTGTTTTAATACGTGTTATTGGATGTAGAATGAGTAAATGACCCTGTCAACAGACTTTGTAAAATATGAAATATATTTTGAACAAATGTTTATATTGTTTTGTCTTTGTTTGTTTGGATTCACAGATTATTCCAAGTTTATCAAAGACAACAGAAGTTGGTTGATTAACACTGTGAAGAACATTGATCAAATTCTGGATGATCTCTCTGAGTTACACAGTGAATCAGTTGCAAAAGTGAGAGCAAAGCAAACAAAACAAGCGATGATGAGGGAACTGCTTCTGTACGTGAATTGTGAAAGTATTGCTAAAGACCTGTTTAATGCTTTGTTAAAGCATGAAAAACATCCTATGGAGGAACGGCTCAAGGGCTTATAGGAGCCCATAATCATGTCCTGTGGGGAGGTATGGAAAACATTGACTGACTGATCACCTGTGTATATGTACTTTTGCCATCAAATAAAGCAGACAGAAGCTGTTTCCATCTAAAGGTGCCCATTAAATGTATGCACAAAGCTGGAATATTATTTCAGAATATACCATCATTGCCTTCCAATAAGTCAAAGAACAAAATATATATACATTTTTTTTAATAATTAAATACTTTTGCCCTGATGGCAAGGACATAACTCAATTATAACTGGCTTTTAGTGGCGTAGATGGTCAAGATAAATCTGGGAGGTAATACCAAACCACTTTGATGACAGACTTTGGCTAAAGGATTTTGCAATAAACAAAACAACATAGCTGATGTTTTACAATGTATTTGGTTCATTTGTTTGTCTGTTAATGCCGTTCCATCAAGCCAATTTTTAATTCTATTAAATCAATTATTGAGGAATTTCCTTTTAGCATTTTTAATACGATTTTCCAAAATGTGCATACAAATATTTGGATGGAAACATGGCTACAGAAGTGTTTCATTTATTTATTTTTTGCTTCTGTTACAGACACATCACCAGTCAGCCTTGCATATAATTGAACAAGCTCTTAATCGCCAAAGACACTTGAAGCAAAAACCTGTGCACAGCAACGGAACGCACTTGTTTGTCTATTGTTTTGTTACAGGGATGCATTCATTACAGTTATGGAAAGTGCAAATTTTGCCTGCATGAAAGAAATCTCATATAAAGATTTAATATATGGCAACACAAGCAAATCACATATGATACACAAGTTCATGTTTGGATTTCACAGATATAAAATGTCATATAAGCACACGCTATGTGCAACATGTATTGCAAATCAGCAGTTTATATATACTTTTTTCAACCATTAAACATGTACATACAGTATATGTTGAAATACATTAGCTACAAAGAAAGCAGAGGTAACAGGAATGAAGTTGATCAGATCTTTGATGTTAATGTGGCAGGATTACATCTTACAGTATAAGCACAGGGTAGATTTTTATTGAGTTTAATAATTGGATGTCAATATAACCTAACATCTCGAGTGCATAAAGTGGCAATCATCTTGTATAAGATTGTAGAATAGTTTGTACTTTTTCATGTTTTTATATATACTGGTTCTCAGTTTTAAATAAATATCAGTTTATTTTGTTCATACATGAGCCGTTTTTATTCAGTTTTATTTCATTTGATCTTGATAATGAATGATATGTATGTGTATAAGGTCACTGGTTTAAGTCCCGGCTGGACCAGTTGGCATTTCTGTGTGGAGATTGCATGTTCTCCCCGTGTTTGCAAGGGTTTCCTGCGGGTGCTCTGGTTTCCCCCACAGTCCAAAGACGTGCTATATGTGAAATGGATTGACTAAGTTGGCCGTAGTGTATGAGTCTGTGTGAATGCCAGAGTGTATGAGTGTTTCTCAGTGTTGCGTAAAACATATGCTGTAATAGTTGGCGGTTCATTCCGCTGTGGCTACCCATGATAAATAAGAGACTAAGCCTAAGGAAAGAAAAACTAATTACATAATTAAATTAATAATTATTAAAATTAACACAATTCAAAATCAGATTGATTTGGCATATTTTAAGCTCCATATAGATACTCATGAACATAAATATTGTTTTTATGTTGTAAAGTGCAGGGTTCATGGAAAACCTGGAAAAGTCATGGAATTTTGACTTGCAGTAAATTGACTTAAATAAAATTTTATTTAAAGAAAAGTCATGGAATTTTAGTAGTAAAAATATGTATGAACCCTGGAAGTGGTCTTCTTTAATGTTCCACAACAGATGTAGAGACGTATAAAACTTTCTCATGTTTTTGTTTTCAATATTGTAATTCAGGTTTAAATATTGTAATACATTTTTCATTGTAAAATGTATACTTTGTTTTAGAATGTTCAGAGAAGATTCTAAAGTAACTTTTACATATTTTTTTATTGCTAAAATAGAATAAACCTTTCAAACAGCAAAAAGCTGTTTCGATCATTTGGCAAAAACATCATCATAGTGGGAATGACAGTAAAATGACAGTAAAATAATTGACACTGTACAAAAAAAAACTTGGTTTCTTTAGTTTTTTTTTTTTTTACTTAGCACAATCAGCTAACAAGTCTCTAATTAAAATGAGGCAATGGAAACACCAATTGGAATAAAATCACACTGTTCTTAAGGCAGGATTGAATTGATGCGGTTTCAGTGTTTTTTTCTTTCAATGTAAACCATACTTATTTAATTTTAGTTGAACAAATGCAGATTTTGCGATCATTTTTATATATAAGTTATCTATAATAATAACATTTTCAGGGTGCAAAACTGGCAAAAAAATCTGATAAATTTTAACGTTTCAATGATAGAGTTGCTAATCTTTTAACATTTATTAAATGTTAGTTTCAGTGTAAATATTGATACAATTTTATTGAGTTAATGCTGGTTTTGTGACCATTTCGATATAAATATCGCAGTTGAAATAACATTATCTCAGGGTGTTAAACGCTAAGATTGTTTCAAAAATAGTTTAATTGATCTTTTAACATTTATCCAATGTTGATTAAAGGTCTGCTATCTTGAAATGGTGGGCATTTTTTCTTCAACTTGTGTGTGTGTGTGTATATATATATATATATATATATATATATATATATTTATATATATATATATATGTGTGTGTGTGTGTGTGTGTGTGTGTGTGTGTGTGTGTGTGATGTGTTAAAATAGGCCTATTCTGCAAGGCTGCATTTATTCAAAAATCAAAAATCAAAAATACAGTACACATTGCAAAATGTTATCGCACTATAAAATAACTGTTCAAAAGTAGTTAATAATGTAATAATTTTTTTCAGTGATTTAAAAGATGAATTATCAGTCTTCAGAGTCACATGTTCCTTCTGAAATCATTTTAATAATAATTACTTGTTATTATAATTATTATTAATGGTAATAATAATAAAAACAATAATGACTGGAGTAATAATTTTATTTGAACAGAATACTTAAAAAAAAAAAACCTGACCAATACACACTACCAGTGAAAAGTTTGGTATGTTATTCACACTTAATCAGATTTTCAGCCTTGATGACATGGAACCTCAGAGTTCCATTTGGAATACTGGCTAGTGCATCAACAGATGAGAAACCAGATCATCGACTGTGATTCAGAGTGAAAGATCGACTTTACAGCTTCAAAAGCCGATTTCTGCTGCATATCATGGATTTCAGGAAAAAGAAACTATCATATATGCAGAAGGAATTAACAACAAGTAACTGCACATGCCAAAACACGGACTATATGAGTTAAAGGTTAATGCAGGCCATGTAATGTTAATTTCAACTCATCTAAGATTTATTAAAAAAAAAAAAACAAGGGGGTTCATCTCTAAGGTTTTTTCGATTAAATGAAAATTGCGATCACTTCAAACACCCACGCGATCTTAATTATAGCCTGTGATTGCGAGTTGAAGTAATATCATAACTTCTGGGTCAAAAAACAGTCAAACATAAGTACTACCATAATTGTTTAAAGTTTAGTTTGAACGCTGATGTTTATGGTAATTATATATATATATATAACCGTTTGAATGTGTTTGATGCTTTTTACTTTTATGGAATTATATTGTTGGCCAAAAGGTGGCGATAAAACTATAAATGTGTGTCGCTGTCGCTGAATAATATTGCAAAAGTGATTAATCCAGTAATGAACGTCTAAGCTAGTTATTGAATCATTAAAAAATTCCAGTTTAAATTAATGTTTGATGTTTTATATACATGTTGTATGATATATATATATATATATATATATATATATATATATATATATATATATATATATATATATATATATATATATATATATATTGTTCAGACTACGTCTCATACAAAAGCTTAAAACTGAGATTCTCCCATATTCAGTGATATGATGATACATTTGAGTACATATTTTAAAAAGAAAAATAATTTAAGAGAAAACTTTTCTTCCAATTCCTCCCCAGTTTCCCTGGTCTTACTCATAATTCTCCATAAAATAATCTACTATAAACAATTCATCAAGCATAGCACCAGTGTCTTGCTAATAATCTAGTTATAATTAGCCCTAAAATGGACTTAAAATAAGTTGGTTACCTTGACACATGTTGGACTTTAAAATGAAAGAAATCATTTCTGAAATTGCAGTGATGAGTGGAAAAATCTAAACAGAAAGCTACAGGTTGCAGCTTTTCTTTATTTCCAGGCACTGACCTGACTTTTGTTCATGTGAGAAGATATTAAAGTATGTTTGTATCTAATGATAGAAAAGAAATGTATTGACAGAATGACATTAGAAACAGGAGGTGTGTCTGTATGAAAAGTTAACCAAAGGACAATTGAAATAAGTGTTTAAGTAGCAAACCTCCATTATAACTTCTCTATAACATCATGACACAACTTCTGCAATGTGACTTCATCGACTTCATAAAGAAGAGTATGGCAGACTATGGCAGAAGACAGAGAAGTCACCAACAAGTAAGTTTTTAAATAAATGATATATTTACACACACACACACACACACACACACACACACACACACACACACACACACACACACACATATCTTCACCGAAGTGCTGTTCAGCCACTAAAATCTTCCGAAGAAAGATTGATAAGACTATTTTCAGTTTCATGAGGGATCTTTTACAGAATCGATAAAGATTATAGTTAGTTTAACAACAAAACACAATACGACTATTCCGCCTAGTCTCTCCCTATATTGTTTACCATGCAACTCTAAATTTTCATTCTGAAATAGCATTTCAGTTTGGCTTGCATGCCGCTGGACAAGCACTAGTTTTTTTAACACATGAGAGAGGGTTCTTTTGCTGTGCTCGTGTTTCAGGAGGCTTGGCTCTAGTTGGCAGGGGAGGGACTTTGATTCGGAGATTTATGCTTAGCTGTTAGCATTGTGGAAAATCACCTACTGCACCTTTAAACGTCATTAGAGAAATATTTGAAAAATTTTAAAAGAAATCACAAGAGGCCTAATAATTTTGCTTTCAACTGAATATATACAGTGCTCAGCATAAACGAGTACACTCCTCGCAGATTTCTATAAGATGCTTTACAATATTATATTTGTGCATATATATTACATTTGTCAGTAACAAAGCCAAAACTAATTTAATTAAATAATTTAAAATATTTTAATTAGTACACCCAAATTATTATGTTGGAAAAAAGTATTAAATACATTTTTAATAAACAGGTAAAATCAACATAAACATTTGATAAAATTGGCACTTTAACTTTATGGCACTTTGTTTCATAGCTCCTAGACTGGCTGTTGGTTCACCCCAGGTAAGGTGGTGGTGGGTAGGACACAGAGCACTCTCTTAAGTTGTCAAAAAATTACGAAAAAAAACTCCTTTTGCTATAAAATTGTCACCTCTACTCTCTCAAGAGTAGCAACTCTGTTTCAGAAATAAACAATAACCTACTTAACTGCTGAAATATACACTCGCCAACCACTTTATTAAGTATACCTCTTTAGTTCTGGGTTGGATGCCCTTTAGCCTTCAGAATTGTCTTAATCCTTCGAGGCATATATTTAACAAGGTACTGAAAAATTCCTCAGAGATTCTGGTCCATATTTACATAATAGCATCATGCAGTTGCTGCAGATTTGTTGGCTGTGCATCCATAATGCAAATCTCCCATTCTACAACATCCCAAAGGTGCTCCACTGGATTAGCCTCTGGTGACTGTGTAGACCATCTGAGTACAGTGAACTCATTGTCATGTTTAAGAAACCATTTTGAGATGATTTGAGCTTTCTGACATGGTGCATTATTCTGCTGGAAGTATCCTTCAGAAGTTGGGTACACTGTGGTCATAAAGAGATGGACATGGTCAGCAACAATACTCAGGTGGGCTGTGGCATTGACACAATGCTTATTTGGTACTAATGGGTTTAAAGTGTGGCATTAAAAATATAGGTGGATCCATGCTTTCATGTTGTTGATGCAAAATTCTGAATGAGCTTTTTGCTTGCTTTTTCCATCACCGTTTAAGCCCTTGTAACTAAATAAAGGGCGCCAATGTGA
Source organism: Danio rerio (assembly GCF_052040795.2). Lineage (NCBI taxonomy): Eukaryota > Metazoa > Chordata > Actinopteri > Cypriniformes > Danionidae > Danio > Danio rerio. The sequence continues at coordinate 30,019,504 of NC_141045.1, read as the reverse complement.
TCGTGCACATCAGCGCGCAAAACACCAGGCACAAAAGCATAATTTTTAAAGAAACGCCTCATCGCCTTTTTTGTTTTGATACACCGCGTCAAAACCTTCTTCTCTAATCAGATTGGCTCTTTTGTTCACGTGCACGGAACTGCTAAAGTTACAGCAAACAGCACTTGGAGGCCCTTTAGCGCAAAACTGTCAGAGCGAGCGAGGCGATTTGAACGTGGAGCTGCTTATTGCCCTGTGAACAATAATCATTTTTTCATCGCTAGAGCTGCAGCTTGAACCATCCATGCTTGTTTGAGTCACCAGTAACTTTAACAACAAATGTGTGAACTTCCTCTCTTCCTCTTCCTCTGTGTTTTAAGCAGTGTGTCAGAAGCTTAAAGTTGTGTAGAGCCATCTAATGTCAAGAAGGGATTTTGCATACTCTTCTGCTTGACGCCAGTGAAAATCGCTTGGCTTTAAATCCAGAAAAAACGTCTCGTAAAATGCTGACAATAAACACAAACGGAAATCGTCCCTGTGTGTGTTGAGTCTTAAGTTTTCTGTTTCTAGCTGATAGTAGTGGGGCACTACATTCTTGACTGGGTGACTATCAATGCCTGATGAGGACAATATTATTGTGCACACTGGCAATATGGAATATATGGGACCGGCTGTCTGTTCACCCCAGATCAATACCAGGAGATAGGATTAGAGTGTGTCCTGTAAGGTTGCGGTGGGCGGGATACAGGGCATACCCTAAGTTGCCGAAAAAAATGCAAAAATATTTTTAAACTGCTTTAGCAGTACTATGAAATAAAATAAAACATGTGGCTGATTGATCTACATGTCTGATTGGTTCCTATCTCTGGTGAAACACTCTGGGTGGAACTGACCAGCTACGGGCCCATTGCACAGTCTGTTGTAGCGTGGATCCAGAGATCTTGCATCAGTCTGAAGGATCAAGTTTTGAATGTCACTTCAAAGTGAAAAAGTCATGGCACTACATGTAGGCAGGATGATTGACAAAGGACAAAGAGTTCATGGACCGGTACTGGCAAAGTTGTTAGTCCATAGGACAGTCTGCATGCTGAACAATAAGGAAATGACTGCCCATGTAATACAGGGCAAAAATGTTGGGGCACTACATTCTTGACTGGGTAACTATCAATGCCTGATGAGGACACTATTATTGTGCTTCTTGGCAATAAGGAATATATGGGACCGGCTGTCTGTTCACCCCAGGTCAATACCAGGAGATAGGATTAGAGTGTGTCCTGTAAGGTTGAGGTGGGTGGGATACAGGACACACCCTAAGTTGCTGAAAAAATTGCAAAAATATTTTTAAACTGCTTTTGCAGTACTATGAAATAAAATAAAACATGTGGCTGATTGGCCTTCATGTCTGATTGGTTCCTATCTCTGGTGAAACACTCTGGGTGGAACTGACCAGCTACGGGCCCATTGCACATTCTGTTGTAGCGTGGATCCAGAGATCTTGCATCAGTCTGAAGGATCGAGTTTTGAATGTCACTTCAAAGTGAAAAAGTCATGGCACTACATGTAGGCAGGATGATTGACAAAGGACAAAGAGTTCATGGACCAGTATTGGCAAAGTTGTTAGTCCATGGGACAGTCTACATGCTGAACAATAAGGAAATGACTGCCCATGTAAGGCAGTGCAAAAAGGTTGGGGCACTACATTCTTGACTGGGTGACTATCAATGCCTGATGAGGACAATATTATTGTGCACCTTGGCAATATGGAATATATGGGACCGGCTGTCTGTTAGCCCCAGATCAATACCAGGAGATAGGATTAGAGTGTGTCCTGTAAGGTTGCGGTGGGCGGGATACAGGGCATACCCTAAGTTGCCGAAAAAATTCAAAAATATTTTTAAACTGCTTTTGCAGTACTATGAAATAAAATAAAACATGTGGCTGATTGATCTACATGTCTGATTGGTTCCTATCTCTGGTGAAACACTCTGGGTGGAACTGACCAGCTATGGGCCCATAGCACAGTCTGTTGTAGCGTGGATCTAGAGATCTTGCATCAGTCTGAAGGATCAAGTTATGAATGTCACTTCAAAAGGAAAAAATTATGGCACTTTATGTAAGCAGGATGATTGACAAAGGACAAAGAGTTCATGGGCCAGTATTGGCAAAGTTGTTAGTCCATAGCACAGTCTGCATGCTGAACAATAAGGAAATGACTGCCCATGTAAGACAGGGCAAAAATGTTGGGGCACTACATTCTTGACTGGGTAACTATCAATGCCTGATGAGGACACTATTATTGTGCACCTTGGCAATATGGAATATATGGGACCGGCTGTCTGTTCACCCCAGGTCAATACCAGGAGATAGGATTAGAGTGTGTCCTGTAAGGTTGCAGTGGGTGGGACACAGGGCACACCCTAAGTTGCCGAAAAAATTCTAAAATATTTTTAAACTGCCTTTGCAGTACTACGAAATAAAATAAAACAAGTGGCTGATTGGCCTTCATGTCTGATTGGTTCCTATCTCCGGTGAAACACTCTGGGTGGAACTGACAAGCTACAGGCCCATTGCACAGTGTTTTGTAGCGTGGATCCAGAGATCTTGCATCAGTCTGAAAAATCAAGTTTTGAATGTCACTTCAAAGTGAAAAAGTCATGGCTCTTCATGTAGGCAGGATGATTGACAAAGGAAAAAGAGTTCATGGACCAGTATTGGCAAAGTTGTTAGTCCATAGCACAGTCTGCATGCTGAACAATAAGGAAATGACTGCCCATGTAAGACAGGGCAAAAATGTTGGGGCACTACATTCTTGACTGGGTGACTGTCAATGCCTGATGAGGACACTACTATTGTGCACCTTGGCAATCTGGAATATATGGGACTGGCGTTCTGTTCACCCCAGGTCAAAACCAGGAGATAGGATTAGAGTGTGTCCTGTAAGGTTGTGGAGGGTGGGACACAGGGCACACCCTACGTTGCTGAAAAAATGCAAAAATATTTTTAAACTGCTTTTGCAGTACTACAAAATAAAATAACACAAGTGACTGATTGGCCTTCATGTCTGATTGGTTCCTATCTCTGGTGAAACACTCTGGGTGGAACTGACCATCTATGGGCCCATTGCACAGTCTGTTGTAGCGTGAATCCAGAAATCTTGCATCAGTCTGAAAAATCAAGTTTTGAATGTCACTTCAAAGTGAAAAAGTCATGGCTCTTCATGTAGGCAGGATGATTGACAAAGAAAAAAGAGTTCATGGACCAGTATTGGCAAAGTTGTTAGTCCATAGGACAGTCTGCATGCTGAACAATAAGGAAATGACTGCCCATGTAAGACAGGGCAAAAATGTTGGGGCACTACATTCTTGACTGGGTGACTATTATTGCCTGATGAGGACACTATTATTGTGCACCTTAACAATATGGAATATATTGTAGCGTGAATCCAGAGATCTTGCATCAGTCTGAAGGATCAAGGGCTCTATTTTGACGGTCCATGCGCTAAACGGAAAGTGCAGGGCGTAAACGCATTCAGGGCGTGTCAGAATCCATATTTGCTAATATAAGGATGGGAAAATCCGCTTTGCGCCGTGCCACTTGGTCTAAAAGGGTTGAGTTTATTTTCTTAACGAGTTATAGGTGTGTTTTGAGAATAAACCAATCAGAGACTCATCTCCCATTTCCTTTAAGAGCCAGGTGCATCGCGCCATAAGCGCATTTGCTATTTACATGACGTAAAGTAAGTGTAAGTGGAAAACTGAGCATTTTACTAGCAAGAAAACAATTAAACAGAGCATATGCAGTTTGAGAATAAGAGATAAGGCATCTCATTATTCTCTTTCGCTTTTGCTCTCGTAGATAGGGAAACCTTGTACGCACAGATGTAGCGGGGCCGGTCTTATTGGCTCCACTACCCCTCTGTGTTGTGTTGTTTTGTGTAAAGTAAAGAGCTGGAGTCTGTCTGCAGGTTCAGCAGTCTCATTTATTCAAGTGCTGCACAGAGAACATGCAGTTATGATTCTTTTCTTAAAACTTCTCTTACGCCTGCTTCTGCTCGCTCTGCTCTGTCCTCCGACAGACTCAAGCAAGAATAAAACAGTAAATATAACATAATACATAATGAGAAAGTCATTATTAAACTGGTAATTAATCTAGTTCATATTTTAACTTTTCAAACATGTGTTACAAAACTCCACTTAATAATATATAACATTTACCAGTATTTTATATAACACATTAAACATCAGACACATACTGTAAAGCACACACAAAAAAACAATACCTGCACAAACAGAGAACATGCAGTTATGAGTCTTCTCCTAAAACTTCTCTTACGCCTGCTACTGCTAAACATTCACACACAAAAGAGAAAATCAGCAATCAAAATACACATTTCACAGGCTAAATTTCATGCTAATATCGTCCACTGCACTTCTCCTAGTTAAAATGACAGTTTGGCAGGTCAAAACACGGTATAAAGAACCCAAACACACTCATATAACTCATGTATATGTTATAACAAAACTCACTTCATCTAAATTACAAATATTTCTACTTTATACACATTATACACACATTACACATTATACATTATACAGCCTACCCAGTTGTACCACATGTCTTTGAACTGTGGGGGAAACCGGAGCACCCAGAGGAAACCCACGCGAAGGCAGGGAGAACATGCAAACTCCACACAGAAACACCAACTAAGCCGAGGTTTGAACCAGCAACCCAGCGACCTTCTTGCTGTGAGGCGACAGCACTACCTACTGCGCCACTGCCTGGCCCTTAGAAAATAATATGTTTTATAATATTTTAATCCTTTATATTTATATCCTATATATATATATCCTTATTATATCCTCTATATATCCTTAATATTTTAATTCTTTTTCATATGTAAAGATATTTGCGTATTGCTCTACATCTAGTGTGTATTAAGCAGTGTGTAAGCAAGGCGCACTGCGCCGGACTTTAGACCGGGTTTGTTCTGGTCTAAAGAACAGACTATTACAGTTTCTAGAAAATAGCAACACGCCAGCAACGCGCCAAAACATGCCTGCTTGGTGTGATGGATCAAAAATTCTGTCTTGCTTAATAAAATTGCCTTGCAATCAGATTTTAAATTTCCTAAAATCCTGATCTTGTGTTTTGAAAAAGTTTCCTTTAAGTATTTCTCTATTATTTCAATTTGTTTTTCTAAATTATTTAATTCTTTAGTTTTACATCTGTTCATAGGAGGCAAATAATATACAGTTCCCTCTCAGAAAACACTTGGTTGTTTCCCCTAAAATCTGCAGATTAATCGCTGAACTAGAGTTTTCTGAAAGAAACATGGTCAGACTAACTCGTAACTGTTTAATAAAATCATCTTTTAGTAGCAGAGTTGTGTTAAAGCACCACCTTTTTGTCCTTTGAGATCCTGCAGGGGGTGACAAATGACAAATTACTGTCGAATGGTCTGAAATAAGCATAGGAAGAATACCTATGTTATTTACACTCTGAATTAAATATTTTGATATAAGAATATAATCTATTCTTGAAAATGTTTTGTGTTGGGAGTAATAAAAGGTGTAGTCTCTTTAATTTTCGTTTTTCATCCTCCAGATATCACACAAGTCATTTTCCAAAATAAGCTAATTTAATGCCTATAAAGACTGGTCACTGTGTACCCCGAATGGCGCGGAGAGAGACTTATCAATAGAGGGCTTGACCACTGCATTAGCATCCATACCCACCACCAGATTGTTGTTACCAAAACTGAGAAGTAGCTTGGTAAGCGAAGGAAAAAAATCTGCATCAAAGTTATTGTATTTTTGGTTAATGTCACCGACTCGGTCCCAGTCATTCCCCTCGCTGACCAGCAGAGGTCACCATCTCCGGACTTCTAACCATTACGTCATCCTTCTCACTCAGATCCCAGCACACCTGTTCTCCATCTCACTAATGACCCACGTACCACATATAAGCAGCTCACACACACACTTCATTGCGAAGTCTTGTTTAGCCCCGGCCAGCATTTCTGAGCGTTCTATCCTGCCTGATCTCCTGTTTACCACTTCAGACCTAAAGCCTGATTACACGGACTCTGATTCTCGCTGCCTGCCCCTGACTAAAGCCTGTATCACGGACTCTGAACCACGCTGCCTGCCCTTGACTCAAGCCTGGTAATCACTCTGCCTCTGTTATCTGCTAATCATCGTTGAGTTGTATGTTGTATGTTCGCACAACCGTGCGAGGTGTTGATGTTTAAGTGTGACTTAATAAATACTGCAAAATGGATCCCTCCGTGTCAGTCTCCCCGTTACAGAAGACTTCGCCCAACACGGATCCCGCAGCCATCCAGGTTTTGTCTCACGAAGTCACCACACAAGCTCAGGTATTGTCAACACACCAACAACAACTAACACACCTAACTCAGTTAACAGATGAACTGGTGAAATCCCTCCAAAACCTGCAAGCTGCTGCCACTGCGCAACCCACCGCCAACTACCCTCCAAGTCCACTTGTTGTTGCACAACCCCCGATGACTTCCGGAGTTCGATTGGCTTTTCCTGACAAGTTCTCAGGTAACCCAGCAAAATGTAAAGGCTTTCTATTGCAATGCAAACTGTTTATCGCCCAACAACCCCATCTGTTTAAGGACGAGAACGGGAAAATTGCTTTTGTGTGTTCACTGCTCACTGGGAAAGCGCTAGACTGGGCTACTGCAGTTTGGCCAGACAGTACCCCGATATTTCCCTCGTTTAATGACTTTCTCAAACGTTTCTGCACTGTGTTCGATCATCCGGAGGGTGGTCGTAACGCTGGCGAGGAGCTACTGTGTATCCAACAGGGAGATCGCTCCGCAGCTGAGTTCGCTCTGCAGTTCCGCACCTTGGCAGCGCAAACTGGCTGGGCTGATGATCCGCTCGTCACGCTCTACAGAAGGGCTCTAAAGCCAGAATTGCAGCGAGAGATGGCATGTCGTGACGATGGGAAAACTCTGGATCAACTAATCGAGCTTTCTATAAGGTTAGACACTCTCCTCCGCACTCGCAATCCGCTCTGCTCAATTGCTTCCAGTCCTGTATCCCCTGAAACCTCCGCTGAACCCATGCAATTGGGTAGAACCCGTCTGAACCCAGAAGAGCGAGAACGACGGAGAAGAAATCACTTGTGCATTTACTGCGGACTTCCAGGTCATACGAAGGTTTTATGTCCCAACAAGCCTCTCCCTAAAACCCTCTCGGTGAGTGCAACCACTATGTTCACTACCACTAATAATGTTGTGAATCTGCCTGTCACTTTGAGAAATGATGGAAAAGAGATTGAGACTATGGCCATGATCGATTCAGGAGCCGCTGGTAACTTTATCGATTACACGTTTGCCACCACTCACTCCATTCCTCTAACCTCCTGTGATTCCTCCATAGCCATCACTGCTGTAGATGGGCGCCCTTTGGGAGAAGGACGTATAAAATTCCAGACCCTGCCAGTCTTGCTTCAAACAGGCTCTCTTCATGAAGAAGAAATTTCCCTTCTTGCCATCAACTCCCCTAAACACTCTGTGATTCTCGGGTTACCATGGCTACAACAGCATGACCCTCAAGTCTCTTGGAGAACTGGTGAGATCATAAAATGGAGCAATCAATGCTTTACCCAATGTCTGCATCCTGTTTCCCCTATCCAGATCAACACAATCAACAAGACCGAAGACTCTGAACTCCATCATGTTCCTGATGCTTATCACGATCTAATTGAAGCATTCAATAAGCAGAAGGCTACTAAGCTCCCTCCTCATCGTGATAATGACTGTGCCATTGAGCTGCTACCCGGCACCACGCCCCCTCGTGGTCGCATATTCCCTCTCTCACAACCTGAAACTGAGGCTATGAAGAAGTACATCTCTGAGGAGCTAGAAAAAGGATTTATTCGACCATCTACTTCTCCCGCTTCAGCAGGGTTTTTCTTCGTCAAGAAGAAGGATGGCAGCTTACGCCCTTGCATCGATTACCGAGGATTGAATGAGATCACAGTCAAATACCGCTACCCATTACCATTGGTTCCTGCCGCCCTTGAACAACTCCGATCTGCCCAGTATTTCACTAAGTTGGACCTCCGTAGTGCCTATAACCTCATCCGCATACGACAGGGAGACGAGTGGAAAACCGGGTTCTCTACAATTGACGGCCACTATGAATATCTCGTTATGCCCTTCGGCCTAGCAAACAGTCCTTCCGTGTTCCAGGCATTTGTAAATGAGATATTTAGAGACATGCTCAACAAATGGGTCATAGTATATATTGACGACATCCTGGTCTATTCCAATTCGCTATCTGAGCATATCCAGCACGTTCGGGCAGTGCTCAAACGTCTCATTAAAAACCAGTTGTATGCGAAGAGCTCCAAGTGCGAATTTCACCAGACCTGCATCTCATTCCTTGGCTATATTATCAGTCCAGAGGGCGTGGCCATGGACCAACAAAAGGTTGACTCTGTGACACAATGGCCACAACCCGAAACCATCAGGCAACTACAACGATTCCTGGGCTTTGCTAACTTCTACAGACGCTTCATAAGGAATTTCAGTTCAGTCGCTGCCCCACTGACCGCCATGGTCAAAGCTAATAATGCTCGCCTTAAATGGAACCCCGACGCTGTCCGAGCATTTACCCAGTTAAAGACTCGCTTCTCCAGTGCACCTATTCTGCGTCATCCTGATCCCGAACAACCCTTTGTCGTCGAAATTGACGCGTCAAACACTGGGATTGGAGCCATCCTGTCCCAGCGATCCCTAGTGAATAAGAAGCTCCATCCCTGTGCCTTCTATTCTCGCAAGCTTAACTCCGCTGAACGGAACTACAATGTGGGAAACCGAGAACTCCTCGCCATGAAAGCTGCGCTAGAGGAATGGAGACACTGGCTTGAGGGCGCAAAACACCCTTTCATCGTCATCACTGATCACAAGAACCTAGAATACATCCGGTCTTGTAAACGTCTGAATCCTAGACAGGCAAGATGGGCGCTGTTTTTCACCCGATTTGACTTCCAAGTCACCTATATCCCTGGTTCGAAAAACATCAAAGCAGATGCTCTGTCCCGCCTCTCAGACGATGAGACCTCTGAAATCCCTGACGAGCCCATAATCAAAAGTCCTCTCATTGTCGCTCCCATCCAGTGGGATATAGATCAGGAGATCCTCCAAGCCGCCGAAAATAATCCTTCTCAGCAGCCCTGTCCGGAGAATAAAATCTTTGTCCCCCCGTCGCTTCGAGAAAGACTCATCTCCGAGGTACATGACCACCCCAGTTCCGGTCACCCAGGCAGCACAGCCACTGTGCAAATGATTCAATCTCGCTACTGGTGGTCATCCATACACAAGGATGTAATCAACTTCATTAACAAATGCTCACCCTGTCAGATGTCCAAACACTCCCGTCACCGTCCAGCTGGATTACTCCAACCCCTGGAGGTGCCACATCGTCCTTGGTCACACATCGCTATAGATTTCATCACCGATTTACCCATATCTCAGGGCAAAACCACCATCCTCACAGTAGTGGACCGATTTTCGAAATCCTGCCGCCTTATTCCCATTTCCAAACTGCCCACAGCCATGGAAACGGCTGAGTTACTCTGCGAGTGTGTGTTTCGGTACTATGGTCTCCCCGAAGACATCGTATGGGATAGAGGTCCCCAGTTTACATCCCGACTCTGGTCAGCATTCTTCAAAAATCTCCAAATCAACGTTAGCCTAACATCCGGCTATCATCCCCAATCCAACGGGCAGACAGAGCGCTTGAACCAAGAGATCGGTCGATTCCTCCGCACGTATTGTCACTCGACCCAGAACGAATGGGCCAAATTTTTGATGTGGGCAGAATATGCTCAGAACTCCCTCAGAAAGGCATCTACTGGATTAACCCCATTTCAATGCGTGCTGGGCTTCCAACCTCCGCTCTTTCCCTGGTCCGGCGAGACCTCTGAACTCCCTGCGGTGGATACCTGGTTTAAAAACTGCGAAGAGGTCTGGAACGCAGCTCATACTCACCTCTCTCACGCCATAAGGCGTTTCAAGGAACAAGCCGATCGACACCGACGTCCTGGTCCCATGTATTCCCCAGGACAATGGGTATGGCTTTCTACCCGCGACTTACGCCTCAAGCTGCCCTGCAAGAAACTCAGTCCCAGGTACGTGGGTCCTTTCCAGATAGAAAGACAAATATCTCCTGTTTCGTTCAGACTGACACTCCCTAATCGTTTTCGTATTTCCCCAACTTTCCATGTCTCTCTGCTCAAGCCTGCTGCTGGTCCAGCCGAGACGGATAGGGAGGTGGCAGCCGGTGAACAGGGTCCCCCGCCTCTCATGATCGATGGCGAAGAGGCTTACCAGATCCACGAGATCCTGAGATCCAGACGCCGGGGCGGTCAACTCCAATATCTCGTTGATTGGGAGGGGTACGGTCCGGAGGAGAGATCTTGGATTAACCGCAAGGACATCCTCGACACCACACTACTGGAAGAGTTCCACTCACAACATCCGGAGATGCCGGCCCCTCGCCCCCGTGGAAGACCCCGGCGTCGAGAATTGCCTCACTTCAGGAGCCGTTCGTTGGGGGGGGGGGCTCTGTCACCGACTCGGTCCCAGTCATTCCCCTCGCTGACCAGCAGAGGTCACCATCTCCGGACTTCTAACCATTACGTCATCCTTCTCACTCAGATCCCAGCACACCTGTTCTCCATCTCACTAATGACCCACGTACCACATATAAGCAGCTCACACACACACTTCATTGCGAAGTCTTGTTTAGCCCCGGCCAGCATTTCTGAGCGTTCTATCCTGCCTGATCTCCCGTTTACCACTTCAGCCCGTTCCTCGACTCTGCTCTGTCTTCTGCCTGCCCTTGACCTAAAGCCTGATTACACGGACTCTGATTCTCGCTGCCTGCCCCTGACTAAAGCCTGTATTACGGACTCTGAACCACGCTGCCTGCCCTTGACTCAAGCCTGGTAATCACTCTGCCTCTGTTATCTGCTAATCATCGTTGAGTTGTATGTTGTATGTTCGCACAACCGTGCGAGGTGTTGATGTTTAAGTGTGACTTAATAAATACTGCAAAATGGATCCCTCCGTGTCAGTCTCCCCGTTACAGTTAAATTTTCACATAAGGTTTTTTATTCACCACTAGATGTCATCAATTCGACTTTTCCTTTTTTTTTGGTTGCCTGTAATCACCGAGATCAGTTTCACATGTGCCTTGTTTAGTTGTTTGTATAAAAGTAACCCCTTTTTTCTCTGTTCTTTGCTTGGTCCATGCCTTTCACCTACAGTGAGTTTTTCCTTTTCAATATTTGAGCTAAGTTCTCTTGAATCTATTATTCTTTAGAGTTTTTTGTTTTTTTTCTGTTCAGAAGTTTTTTGCCTGTCTGAGTTGGTGTTCTTTTTGAAACCTGAAGTTCCCTGTTTTTGTTAACTGTTTTTTCTGAAGGAATCTGATACATGCAACTACCAGTGGCTTAGTGGTAAGGTGACCACACTTACATGCCAGAGACCCGGGTTCTATCACTGAGCCTGACAGTATCTAGATGCAGCCTTTATGATGCAAGCTGAGATTGCATTACTCAGCGATGCAATGTTAGACACAATGCACTCAATGGAGTGAGTGACATCACTGTGACTTGTAGGGATTGGGGTAGTGTTAGATAGGTGCATTAAAAACATTGGATGCAGTTCAGATTGCATCTACACCAAGTCTGCATCCAGACCTCTCTTGCAATTTCAGCCTCAAGTCTTTTTGAATATGATGCCACAAGCTTGGCACACCTTTGGGAATTTTTGTCCATTTCTCTTTTCAGTATATCTCAATCTTTATCAGGTTAGATGGCAAGTGACGGTGTACAGATATTCAGATCTGTCCAGAGATGGTCAATTGGATTTAGGTCTGGGCTCTGGCTGGGCCACTCAAGGAAATTCACTAAGTTGTAATGAAGCCACTCCATTAATATTTTGGTGGTGTGCTTTGGGTCATTGTCCCGGTGGAAGATGAAGCGTCGCCCAAGTCTGAGGTCAAGAGCACTTTGAAGCAGGTTTTCATTTAGGATGTCTCTGTACATTGCTGCATTAATTTTCCCCCTATTCTGACTAATCTTCCAGTTCCTGCTGCTGAAAAACATTCCCACAGCATGATGCTGCCACCACCATGCTTCACTGTAGGGATGGTATTAGCTTTGTGATGAGCGGTGCCAGCTTTTCTCCAAACGTAACGCTTGACATTCACTCCAAATTGTTCAATTCTAGTCTCATCAGACAAGAGAATTTTGTTTCTTATGGTCTGAGAGTCCTTCAAATGCCTTTTGGCAAATTACAAGTGGGCAGTGGTGTCCGTCTGGCCACTCTACGATACAGACCAGATTGGTGGAAGAACGCTGGAGCTCAGACAGAGTGACCATCAGGCTATTGACAACTCCCTGACTAGGGCTCTTCTCCCCTGATCACTCAGCGTAGATTGCCGGCCAGGTCTAGGAAGAGTCCTGGTGGTTACAAAAATCTTCCACTCATGGATGATGGAGGCCACTGTGCTCTATACTTTCAGAGCATCAGAATTTTTTTCTAACCCAGGGTCATTCTGGAAACGTAGCCCCACGGACGTTTCTGGAGACTGCAAAATAAGTCTTGGGAGGTACGTATTTGTGCAGTTTTTGATTTCGCAAATCCGCGAGAGGCGGCTATGCATGCTTTTTCGCGTCTTGAACACCTCTTGCGAGCGTGCGCCGTAAAAAGCCACCAGAGGCCGCTGTCGAGAGACCGTCTATCTGACTGAATGACTGACTGAATGATAGACTGGGCGGCCGGCCAATTGGCCGACCCAGCCACCCCCCTCCTCCTCCTTCTTCCCTAAACCCAAGCGACGATTTACAAAAGCCGTCTAGAAAAAGAAAAGCCCTCGTCCAATTTTGAAAGCGTTTTGAGATTTCACCAAATTCTCGCCCCGTTACGAACTCATTCACTTTTTTTTTTGGATTCTGTTTTTTGTCTTACCTGATTTCTGGAACCGCTCTTCCCCGACTCAAACCCGGTCTTCGAACGTGGTCGGCTTCTCCTCCTCCGCGCCTCTGCTCTGCCGACATAACACGACGAGCTAACTGGACAAACTGGTTGCTATGGGAAAGCCCTCCACACAGAAGACGTGAGCCATCAGCTGGCGAGCGTGAAAAGAGGCGGCGTCACAATGCCCCGTAGCATTCGCTTAAAAAAACGAAATACAGTCATACAAACCTCCGGCCACGTAAACCGCGGTCTCCAGAAATGTCCCCATGGCTACGCTTTCAAAATGAGCTTGGGTTGAATTTTTTTGTAACCTTCCCCAGCCTTGTGCCACGACACAATTCTGTCTTGGAGGTCTACAGACAATTCCTTTGTCTTCATGCTTGGTTTTTGCTTTGAAATGCACTGTCAACCCTGGGACCTTATATAAACAGGCGTATGCCTTTTCAAGTCATGTTCAATCAACTGTAATTACAACAGGTGAACTCCAATTAAACTGCTGAGACATCTCAAGAATGATCAGTGGAAACAGAATGTACCTGAGCTCAATTTAGAGCTTCAAAGCAAAGGCTGTGAATACTTGTGTGATTTTTTGAGTTTTTTTATTTTTAATAAATTTGCAAAACATTCAAAAAATCTTTTTTTTTTCACAATATCATTATGGGGTATTGTGTGTAGAATTTTAAGGAAATAAATTAATCTAATCCATTTTGAAATGAGGCTGTAACATATAAAAATGTGAAAAAAGTGAAGTGCTATGAATACTTTCCTGATGCACTGTAATTACTGCACATAAACCAATTTTTAGATGGCGATTTAACACTTCCTTTCTTCAAGACCTTGATTTTGACAGTTATTACAAAAGAGAGTGGACATGCTTTCTAGAGATAAATGACTCCCCTGAAACATCCTCATATAATCTTCTGTGTAAAACAGGAAAGACAGTATTAGGAGGAAAAACATTTAATACTCCATTAACAAAAAAAAGAAAAAAGAAGAAAGAACAACATGCTTAACTGGAACAGAAAATTAAAGAGCTTGAAGACATCAACATAAATAACCCTTCAGAAGAAACATAAGATATGCTAAGAAAATATAAATCACAATAAAATAAACTAATTAATACGCATACTCAATTGCTTATTCACAGACTATCAGATAAGAAAACTACCATCATATTAACAAATCTGGTAAATATCTGACTAATCAAGTCAAACACTATAAAGAAAAACAACAATATCAGTCATTAAGGACCCACCAATTCACCAGAAGAAATATATAAAATCTTTCATAAATTGTACAGCAAATTATATTCCTTTTATATTAACCCATCCCAGGACGACAAATCCATTTCTTAGCAATATCAACTTACCTTCAACTAAATGAACAGTAAATAAATACTTCTGCATCCCCTTTAACAGAATATGAAATTTATTAAGCTGTTAAACTCATACCAAACAATAAATCACCATGGTTACTCTGCTGAGTTCACTTTAGGCCTATTTTATCATCGTTCTTCATATGTTTGATAAACAAACCAAACAAAAATCAAAACTTTCAGACACCAGGAACACAGCCGCAATTGCACTTCTCCTCAAACCCAATAAAGATCCAACATTATCGTCCAGCTATCGTCCATCTGACTAAATAATGTAGACACTTATATAATTGATAAAGCTCTTTTCCATAGAATAAAAAAAAAAAAATCACCCCTTCCATAAACCAACCAGACCAAACCGATTTTATTAGACGGAGATTAAAAATTATACTCAGACTCATAACCTTAATTTACCACTATCAATAAACAAAACCAAAACCCTCAAGTCACTCTCAATACAGAAAAAGCCTTCAAAAAAGAAAACTGGAAATTCCTGTTTTCTACATTAGAGAGGTTTGGTTTAGGGGAGTCATTTAATGAGTGGACTAAAATTCTCAACACATCACCCTCAGCCATCATCACGTGTGTTTTTCAGCCAATGATAAACTTTCAGTAAAAGCTTAATGTGACTATTTTCAGTTTCAGAAGGTTCCTTTTCTAGCACGATGTTGTAATGTAATTATTCAGTTAAATAGACTTATCTGTTCAAGCATCAAAAAGAGGAAAGACTGTGTAGCCACTAGCGCCATCAAAGCTCCATTGAAAATACTGGGTTAAAATAAACATAAATCATTTTTTAAAGACATGTGTAACGGGGAGACTGACACGGAGGGATCCATTTTGCAGTATTTATTAAGTCACACTTTAACATCAACAACACGCACGGCTGTGCGAACATCAATAAGCACATCAATAAGAGGAGGTTGCAGATGACAGACACAGAGTGATTACCAGGCATGGGTCAGAGGCAGGCAGCGTGATTCAGAGTCCGTGTAACAGGCTTTAGTCAGGGGCAGGCAGCGAGAATCAGAGTCCGAGTAAACAGGCTTGGGTCGAGGGCAGGCTGAAGACAGAGCAGAGTCAGGAAACGGGCTGAAGTAGTAAACGGGAGATCAGGCAGGATAGAACGCTCAGAAATGCTGGCCGGGGCTAAACAAGACTTCGCACTGAGGAGAGAGTGTGAGCTGCTTATATATGGTACGTGGGTCATTAGCGGAATGGAGAACAGGTGTGCTGGAATCAGAGTGAATGGATGACGTAATGTTAGAAGTCCGGAGATGGTGGCCTCTGCTG
Source organism: Danio rerio (assembly GCF_052040795.2). Taxonomy (NCBI): domain Eukaryota; kingdom Metazoa; phylum Chordata; class Actinopteri; order Cypriniformes; family Danionidae; genus Danio; species Danio rerio. The sequence continues at coordinate 30,003,830 of NC_141045.1, read as the reverse complement.
GCCAGCGAGGGGAATGACTGGGACCGAGTCGGTGACAGAGCCCCCCCCCAACGAATGGCTCCTGAAGTGAGGCGAGTCTCGACGCCGGGGTCTTCCACGGGGGCGAGGGGCCGGCATATCCGGATGTTGTAGGTGGAACTCTTCCAGTAGTGTTGAGTCAAGAATGTCCTTGCGGTTGATCCAAGATCTCTCCTCCGGGCCGTACCCCTCCCAATCGATGAGATATTGGAGTTGTCCACCCCGGCGTCTGGATCTCAGGATTTCGTGGATCTGGTATGCCTCCTCACCATCGATCATGAGAGGCAGGGGACCCTGTTCACCGGCTGCCACCTCCCTATCCGCCTCGGCTGGACCAACAGCAGGCTTGAGCAGAGAGACATGGAAAGTGAGAGAAATACGGTAATGATTAGGGAGTGTCAGTCGGAACGAAACAGGAGATATTTGCTTGTCAATTTGGAATGGACCCACGTACCTGGGGCTGAGCTTCTTGCAGGGCAGTCTGAGGTGTAAGTCACAGGTGGAGAGCCATACCCATTGTCCTGGGGAATACATGGGACCAGGACGTCGGTGTCGATCGGCTTGTTCCTTGAAACGCGTACGGCGTGAGAGAGATGGGTGTGAGCTGCGTTCCAAACTTCCTCGCAGCTTTTAAACCAGGTGTCTACAGTGGGAAGTTCAGAGGTCTCGCCGGACCAGGGGAAGAGAGGAGGTTGGAAGCCCAGTACGCATTGAAATGGAGTTAGACCTGTTGATGCCTTTCTCAAAGAATTTTGAGCATATTCTGCCCACATAAGAAATTTAGCCCATTCAGTCTGGTTAGAGTGACAGTATGTGCGGAGGAATCTGCCAATCTCCTGGTTCAGGCGCTCTGTCTGCCCATTGGATTGGGGATGGTAGCCGGATGTTAGGCTAACGTTCACTTGAAGATTTTTAAAGAATGCTGACCAGAGTCGAGAGGTGAATTGGGGTCCTCTATCTGACACGATGTCTTCGGGGAGACCATAGTATCGGAACACACATTCGCAGAGCAGTTCAGCCGTTTCCATGGCTGTAGGCAGTTTGGCTATTGGAATGAGGCGGCAGGATTTCGAAAATCGGTCTACTACTGTGAGGATGGTGGTTTTTCCCTGAGATACCGGTAGATCGGTAACGAAATCTATGGCGATGTGTGACCAGGGACGGTGTGGCACCTCCAGGGGTTGGAGCAGTCCAGCTGGACGGTGACGGGAGTGTTTGGACATCTGACAGGGTGAGCATTTGTTAATGAAGTTGATGACGTCCTTGTTTATGGATGGCCACCAATAGCGGGATTGAATTAATTGCACGGTGGCCGTGCTGCCTGGATGACCGGAGCTGGGGTGGTCATGCACCTCGGAGATGAGTCTCTCGCGAAGTGACGGGGGAACAAAGATCTTGTTTTCCGGACAGGACTGTGGCGTGGAACTGTTTTCGGAGGCTTGAAGGATTTCGTGCTCGATATCCCACTGAATGGGAGCGACAATCAGGGGATCTTTGAGAATGGGTTCATCACTGTTCTCTGAGGTCTCATCGTCTGAGAGGCGGGAGAGAGCGTCTGCCTTAATGTTCTTAGAACCAGGGATGTATGTGACTTGGAAGTCGATGCGTGTGAAGAACAGAGCCCATCTTGCCTGTCTAGGGTTCAGACGTTTAAAGGAGCAAATATATTGCAAGTTTTTATGGTCGGTGATGACGGTGAAAGGATGTTTGGCGCCTTCAAGCCAGTGTCTCCACTCCTCTTACGCAGCCTTCATAGCGAGGAGTTCTCGATTTCCCACGTCATAGTTCCTCTCCACGGAGTTGAGTTTGCGAGAATAGAAAGCACAGGGATGGAGCTTCTTCGTGGCTAGGGATCTTTGGGACAGGATGGCTCCAATGCCAGTGTTGGATGCGTCAATTTCAACAATGAAGGGTTGCTCGGGATCAGGATGACGCAGAATGGGTGCACTGGAGAAGCGGGTTTTGAGTTGAGTGAAGGCTCGAGTAGCGTCTGGGTTCCATTTGAGGCGAGCGTTATTGGCCTTCACCATGGCGGTAAGTGGAGCAGCAACTGAGCTAAAATTTCGTATGAAACATCGGTAGAAGTTGGCAAAGCCCAGGAATCGTTGCAGTTGTCGGATAGTTTCTGGTTGTGGCCATTGCGTTACTGAGTCGACCTTTTGTTGGTCCATGGCCACGCCTTCGGGGCTGATGATGTAACCCAGGAACGATATACATGTTTGGTGGAACTCACACTTGGAGATTTTAGCGTATAACTGATTCTGGATGAGGCGTTTGAGCACTGCCCTGACGTGCTGAATGTGCTCTGATAAGGAGTTGGAGTAGACCAGGATGTCGTCGATGTTTGCTATGACCCATTGGTTGAGCATGTCTCGAAATATCTCATTTACAAAAGCCTGGAACACGGAAGGACTGTTTGCTAGGCCAAAGGGCATAACGAGGTACTCATAGTGGCCGTCAATAGTAGAGAACCCGGTTTTCCACTCGCTCCCTGTCGTTTGCGGATGAGGTTATATGCGCTACGGAGGTCCAATTTGGTGAAATACTGAACTGAGCGGAGTTGTTCAAGGGCTGCTGGAACCAATGGTAAGGGGTAGCGGTATTTGACGGTGATCTCATTCAAGCCTCGGTAATCAATGCAGGGGCGCAAGCTGCCATCCTTCTTCTTCACAAAGAAGAAGCCAGCTGAAGCAGGTGATGTAGATGGTCTGATAAAGCCTTTTTCTAGCTCCTCGGAGATGTAATTCTTCATCGCTTCAGTTTCAGGCTGAGAGAGAGGGAAAATGCGACCACGAGGGGGCGTGGTGCCTGGTAACAGTTCGATGGCACAGTCATTTACACGATGAGGAGGAAGCTTGGTAGCCTTCTGCTTGTTAAATGCCTCAGTTAAGTCATGATAAACCTCGGGAATTTGACAAAGTTCAGGGTCTTCGGTGCTGGTAATCGTGTTGATCTGGACTGGGGAAACAGAATGCAGACACTGGGTAAAGCATTGATCGCTCCATTTAGTGATCTCACCAGTTCTCCAGGAGACTTGAGGGTCGTGTAGTTGTAGCCATGGCAACCCAAGGATTACAGAGTGTCGAGGGGAGTCGATGGCAAGAAGGGAAATCTCCTCTTCATGGAGAGAGCCTGTTTGAAGAGAGATTGGTTGAGTCTGGAATTTTATGCGTCCCTCTCCCAATGGGCGCCCGTCTACAGCAGTGATGGCTATGGAGGAATCACAGGAGGTTAGAGGAATGGAGTGAGTGATAGCAAACGTGTAGTCGATAAAGTTGCCAGCGGCTCCTGAATCGGCCATAGCCATGTTCTCAATCTCATCTCCATTATTTCTCAAAATGACAGGTATACTCATAATATCATTGGTGGTCGTGAACATAGTGGTTGCACTCACCGAGAGGGTTTTAGGGAGAGGCTTGTTGGGACATAAAACCTTCGTATGACCTGGAAGTCCGCAGTAGATGCATAGGTGATTTCTCCTCCTTCGTTCTCGTTCCTCTGGGTTCAAGCGGGTTCTACCCAATTGCATGGGTTCAGCGGAGGTCTCAGGGGATACAGGACTAGAAGCAATTGAGCACAATGGGTTGCGAGTGTGGAGGAGAGTATCTAACCTTATGGATAGTTCAATCAGTTGATCCAGTGTTTTTCCCTCGTCACGACATGCCATCTCTTTCTGCAATTCTGGTTTCAGAGCCTTTCTGTAGAGTGTAGTAAGTGGATCATCAGCCCAGCCTGTTTGCGCTGCCAGGGTGCGGAACTGCAGTGCGAACTCAGCTGCGGAGCGATTTTCCTGTTGGATACACAATAGCTCCTCGCCAGCGTTACGACCACCCTCTATAATGCGGAGATATTTTTCTTCAACTTCAACCACTGACCCTTTACAGCCTCATCTTTGAGTAAGGAAAATAACACTTACTTTCCCTCACACTTAAGAGCACAGCATCTTCGCTACAGTGTTTGTCTTCCTCTTTTTCTTTTAACAGTGTTTGTGGGCGGGGCCAGTGGTTTCAATTTTCCCGAGTCTGCATGCTTATCACATGGGCAGGGCATGAGTTCCATATCGACGTCTCACCGACATGGCTAATGACTTGTAACAGTGGTGATTCATTCGAATCACTATGATTCAACTCTTTTATAGATGAATCAATAGATTTTTTACACGGTACACTTTCAGATTTAAGCCTTATTTCACTTCACTTCGCTGTTCGCTGTTTAACACATTGCATGGAAAGTCATTTTCAAAAACCCATAACATGAACTCTTTAACATCCATAAACCAGGATAGAAGCTTCTTTGTTTTTTTAATTGTACTGACATCCGATGATAAAAAGATTTTAAAAATGTCACATTCAATGATGATTGATAATCACAGCGAGCTGAACAGACCTTTTAATCTCAGTTGCTTTCTGCATGTCCTGTCTTGTTGATATAATTTTAAATGCTGCTATGGAGACATGTTTACAAGCAGCTGTCAACCAATTCGGTGGGTGGGGAAGCCACACTGCTTGTAGGAGCCACTTTTTTGTGTTGTAGTGATTTTGTGGTCCACTAGGTATCGCTAAACGATTAATAAAACTAAAGTGCCTTTGTAAGCGAGGAAGAGTGTCAGTAATGGGAAAGCACACAGTTTTTGAGTGTGCTAATGGGTAACTTGCTTGCTAGTGTGGGACTAATGCAGTGTTTAAGTGCTGTGTGTACAAGGAGCGAATTTATATGCACATGATAATGAAGAAAGGAGAAGCAAAGATTGAGGCTTTGTTTTATTCACCTACACAATATAAAGACATTGGTCTCTATTTTGACGGTCCATGCGCAGAGCGCAAAACGCAGGGCGCAAACGCTTTCAGGGCGTGTCAGAACGCATTTTTGCTAATTTACAGACGGGAAAATGCGCTTTGCGCCAAGGCGCATGGGCTAAAAGGGTTGAGTTTATTTTCTTAATGAGTTATATGTGTGTTTTGAGAATAAACTAATTAGAGTCTCATCTCCCATTCCCTTTAAGAACCAGCTGCGTTGCGCCAAGAGCGCATTCGCTATTTACAGGACGCAAAGTAAATCTAAGTGGAAAAAATGAACATTTCACAATCAAACAGTTAACAGTTGACAGTTTTTTTTAACAGAAAACTGTTAAACAGAGCATCTACTGCGTGAGAATGAGAGATAAATGATCTACTTTCACATTCGCTCTTGGATATGGAAACCTTTACGCACAGACATCAATTAGCCTATAAATAATTAATTTTGTTTGTTAAGCGCAAAGATATGTTTCAAAACTATTTCTAAATTCAGTTCTAATTTCTAGCAAACAAATAAATGAACAATAATGACCAAGTATGGTCAAAATGCTGAGTTATTTCCAAATACACCAGTCATGCCCCATATGGTCTAAAACCTGACAGGTGGGCATATCTAAGCTTATTTTTAATAAAACAAACATAAATATGGATATATTAAATAATACTGCTAATAATAATAACATTATACAAAAGCAAATTGTTATAAATGAACTAAAAAAGCCTCCCGAGATGAAGAAGACATAAAAGCAGTGATTTTTCATATTTATGTAGGCTAGAAAATAATATGTTTTGTAATATTTTAATCCTTTATATTTATATCCTATATCTATTCTTATTATATCCTATATATATCCTTAATATAATTTTTTTTTTTCATATGTAAAGATATTTGCCTATTGCTTTCTTGTGCATATTAAGCAGTGCGTAAGCGAGGCGCAACTCTGCGCCGGAGTTTAGACCGGGTTAGTTTTGGTCTAATGAAAAATCTATTATAGTTTCTTAAAATAGCAACGCGCCAGCGGTCCGTCTCAGAACGCCTTCATTTTTAGACAAGAACACCTATAAGCGCACAAATGAGCGCTAATGCATTTGTTATTTAAACAGCGTAGCGCAACGCCTCAAAACGACTCTTGCGCCAAGCTGAAACTACCAAAAGACTATTGCGCCGCGTCTTGCGCCACACTGCGCCGGGTGTGTGATAGGGCCCATTCTGCTTGAATCAGCTTTAGCATGCATGGACTGATTGCACACGTGAAATACGTGCTCACTGTTACTGGCGGCAACAGCAATGGAAGGCTGTTATACTGCTACATCATATTGAGGTGGGCCTCAAAATGGGAGGGATTTGGATCCTATTTAAAAAAAAAAAAAGATGTAATGTCTTCATATAGCCCCAATATGACTGTGGACACACTATACCTACACACAGTTCTGTCTAAGCAGCTTACAAAAGATGATTTTCATCAAAGGTGCCCTTGAAACGTGGTGATTTTATAATGGAAAGATATGTGCATATACCCCATTGTCTGCTTGTCAGCATTGCTCAGCAACTTACGCCTTACCACTGCCTATGTATATCAGCCCCATGGCTTCATTATTATTTTTTTTTTAGATTTTTGTTGTTCATGTCCCGTGTCTCTTCAGTTGCTTCTAGTTCCTGGATTATGCCTCCTGCATCTCCTGGAATATCCATTTATGGATTTTCCGGAGCCTTGTGGACTTCAAACTAAATGAACCTTTCTACCTTCTCAGTGCTACAAGTATCTGATATTAGTCCTGCTTTATTTTCCTTGCTCATTATAAATAAACTGTTCACTTGAATTTGCATTTGTGCTCTTGTGATTTGTGACATAACTCTGTTTACTGTAATATTTCTGAACAAATCCCGTCTATACATTTAAGTTATTTTAACTTATTGGATAGTTCTGAAACTTTAAAAACGTAAAAGGTCAATGCAAGGAAGGAACAAAATATAATTAGATTTTTTTTACTGTGTATAATGTAACTGGCAGCTACTACATATTGGGTGTTAAAGCGGTCCTATCATGCAATATAATATGGATGAATATAACCAGCTTCTAATGCTAAACATTTATTAATAAATTTTTTTATAAACGCATTTGATAAAAACATTCTCGAGGAACACTTTGATTGACGTTCTCCCTTTATACTTGTCATCAGAGGGGGAAAGCCCCACCCACTAATGACGATCTCTCCCTCATAAAGCTGCGGTCACACTGGGCTTTTCCTCCTATAGACTTCCATTTATACGCACGCAAACTTGTCAGACCGGAAACACAGGGTAATGCGTCAGATTTCGCAGGTTGCTGCGCTGCACAGTTCAAGCTTGGTGAACTCTGACCTGCGATATCGCATCACTTGACTGCATGAGACCAACCGAGGATCAAAACATGACCTCTCTGAACAGATATTTAAAACATGAAGCAATCGCTCGCTTTTTTGATGTCTAATAATCTTGTTTAATCCTGCCCCTTTTCGCAGCTCCGCATGACAGAATTTCGCATTATCAAACTCTAGTGTGACCGCAGCTTTAGCGTAGGACATTAATTGTTTTTGAACAACACCTCTTTTGAATAGAAAACTGGGAAAATAATCTTGTTTAATCTAGTCACTAAAACGACACCATTAGGATCAAAGCCAGATCTATAGATGACCATTGATTGTTTTGTGAAGCAAGATGGCGGCAGGCATTGCAGGGGTAGTCACAGCTCTCTTAGTTTACAGTTTGTTTTTTAACCTTTTATGTCCTGTTGATTATAATTTATTTGCAGAACACTCTATTAACTACAATGCACACACACAAAAAAACTCGTTAATATTGCTGATAGGTTAATTAAACAAATACACATCTCTGGAAATTTTGGAGTCGGGAAGCATATTGTAGCAGTAACTTTTATTTTTCCATTTTAGCACAATCGAGTAAAGTCACAAACAAAGTCATCAACTCGACTTTATTAAAATGAAGCTTTAGGGTTAATTATCATGATCTGTCTGTTGTTATCGGGAGACGTTCATCCCTGCCCTGGTCCTCACTACGCTAAACCAGAGAATTTTTCTGATTTTATATCAAATCCCATGTCCTCCCGATGGTATGCTGAGGGTCCCAGAGCGCTGCAGTTTGGTTACGTGCTGGGATTTGGTGACGGTGTTTTGCCCGTGTGTAGTCTGGAGATGGGTGTGGAGGTGGTGGAGGCCCGGCGGCTGGGCACTGCTGGCATGGATCGACATTGTGGATGTTCCAGCCACAGCCATGATATCCATGATATGCCACAGCCATATCACCCTGCAGCCCAAGACCGGTTACTCACTGAAGCTAAGCAGGGCTGAGCCTGGTTAGTACCTGGATGGGAGACCACTAGGGAACACTAGGTTGCTGTTGGAAGTGGTGTTAGTGAGGCCAGCAGGGGGCGCTCAACCCGTAGTCTGTGTGAGTCCTAATGCCCCAGTAAAAGTGAAGGGGACACTATACTGTCAGTGGGCGCCGTCTTTCGGATGAGACGTTAAACCGAGGTCCTGACTCTCTGCGGTCATTAAAAATCCCATGGCACTTCTCGTGAAAGAGCAGGAGTGTAACCCCGGTGTCCTGGCCAAAGTCCCTCTATCGGCCCTTACGATCATGGCCTCCCAATCATCCCCTTCCACCGAACTGGTTCGATCACTGTCTCTCCACTCCACCTATAGCTGGTGTGTGGTGAGCGCACTGGCACCGTTGTCCTGTGGCTGCCGTCGCATCATCCAAGTGGATGCTGCTCACTGGTGGTAGTGTGGAGAGACCCCCCTCATGATTGTGAAGCGCTTTGGGTGTATGGCCATACACAATAAATGCGCTATATAAATGCACATTACATATGGAGTCCGTGTCGGTTCCAGCTATCCTACAGGTACGCACTTTGGGTGGCGGTTCGTTACAATCTGGCTACACTCATCACCCTAACCTTCGTCGTTCTGTCTCAATGGATGCTTGTGGGGGGAGACGGGGTCGCCGGTGACTAAAGCTGAGGTCCCACTGCGACGGCATGTCCGGATGGAATCGTTGGACGCTGGTCTGGATTCCGGATCGACAAGTGGAAGTGTTGCGGGCTTTTGGAAAAGTTTGCTCATCTCAATTGCACTGTGGAATAAAGGGAATTCTGTGCCAATTGATTTACCAAATAGTTTTACTTCTGTAAACGCTGGTTTAGTTATTCCACAAGTGTTTTCAAAGTCTATGCAACATGTCAAAACGAGAACTATTAATCCAGCTATTCAAAAAAATAAGAAAAAGTTTTTTTTTTCATACAGTTAATCATTCTAGAATAATTTGGGATCCTAAAGTAAAACCAGGGGGTCTCTTAGGTGGTCATTTGAACGTACGAAGTATCATATCAAAAAGTGATCAAATTCATCATCTTTTACTAGATTCTAACTTAGATTTTCTATGCTTATCTAAAACATGGCTTCATAAAAGCTCACCGTCTGCAGCATTAGAAGTGCCTGGTTTTAAAATATTTAGAAAAGATAGAGTTGGTTCAAAGGGAGGTGGAGTTATGATTTATGTGAAATCTGGTATCCAGTGTAATGAAAATGTTTGGTCAAATGACACAGATCTGGAATGTATAGGTCTGAATCTTATACTATCGCCACAGATGTCTTTCACACTAATGGTAATTTATCATCCACCATCTTCAAATGTTAGTTTTTATGAAAACCTAAAACAAGTATTAAAACAGTGTAATTTTAGTGAAGAAGTCATTATTATGGGAGATTTTAATATTAATTGGGATGATAAAACAGTTAGAAAACATCTCAAACAAATAACTGATCATTTTGATCTTCAGAAAATGATTAATAGGCCTACAAGATTAACCAATTCTACAAGATCACAAATTGATTTAATTTTTAGTAACACAAATGTTTAGTAAAACATTTAATATGTTAACAGGCATATCTGATCACAATTTAGTTTTAGTCGCCAGAAAATTATCTAGTAAGAGATTAAATTCTTTTGTTAGGAAACATGATTCTTATGGTATTCCAAAAAATAAACTAGATTTTAGAAGGGCCATCCTTCAGATTGAATGGGATAAATTACTAACTGGAACTGATCAGGATGAGGATAGTAAAATTTTCTCAAAAAAAATTAAGAGAACAATGACAGATTTAAGCTGTATTTTTAAGCCTAAAAACAAAAAACATACAGTCCCCTGGATAACCTCTGATATTTTAAAAATAATAAAAAAGCGGGATCTTACTTTAAAAATTGCACATCGATCAAAGCTGACTCATGATAGAAAACATTTCACCATGTTACGAAACAAGGTGGAAAAGTGTATGAGAAAAGCAAAGGCAGATATGTTCCTGAGAATAATTGAAGAAGCAAGAGGTAATTCAAAATTAATATGGAACCAACTGAACTACTTAAAAGGAGATAAAAGAAAAGATAGGTCATCAATTGAGTTAATGGTAAATGGGGAAATGATCAATAAGCCAGCTGATATAGCTGAAGTATTTAATAATTATTTTGTGGGCTCTGTAGTTTCAATCACACAGTGTTTTTCTCCCAATTATTTAGAAGTTCATCAAGTAAACACAGTAGAACAAGCTTTTTCTCTAGGGTTAGTTTCCGAATCAGACGTCAACAGAGCAATTATATCTCTTAAATCATCCTGAGCAAAGTATATATTTGGGATGGATGTGATACTTTAAAAAAAACATTAGTGAGTCTCTAGTAGAGTCTAAGCCGATCACCAAAATTATTAATCTGTCCATTTCTCAGGGGATGTTCCTGCTTGGAAATCATCTGTCATTGTGCCTATATTTAAAAGTGGCAATCCACACTCTACTAGTAATTACAGACCAGTATTTTACCTATAGTTTCAAAGATTGCAGAAAAACTGATAGCCACACAAATTACAAATTACTTAAATAATAGTTCTTTTGCTTTACATTCATTGCAGTTTGGCTTCAGAGCAAACTACTCAAGTGAGATGGCAAATTGCTACTTTACTGAACAAGTAAAGTCTTTATTAGAAAAGGGGGGTATCGTTGGGGCTGTGTTTCTTGATTTTAGGAAGGCTTTTGATACTGTAAATCATAGAATTCTCATGTCCAAATTAGTTGGTTTTAACCTCTCAACACAAACTTTAAAATGGATAGAATCTTACTTGTCTGGTCGCACACAGTGTGTTAATATACAGAATTACAAATCTGCCCCTCCAGGTATATCCACAGGTGTTCCACAAGGATCTATTTTGGGCCCTTTACTTTTTACTTTATATATCAATGATCTTCCATCTATGTGTCCTAACAATAACATACAAATGAATGCGGATGACACTGTTACATTTATTCATGGTAGTAGTGTGTTACAAGTTGCAGACAAACTCACAGAATCACTGGTACATCTTTCAGCCTGGTAAGATCAATGCTGTTTACAGTTGAACATCTCTAAAATCGTGTGTGTGTTCTTTTCTAAGAATGGTAGGGTAAGTGTAGTACCAGATGTATTTATATCAGGGGAAATATTACAAGTTGTATCGGAGTACAAGTACCTTGGAGTTTTAATAGATTCAAAACTATCATTTTAGTATCAGGTTAAAAAGGTTTGTAACCGGGTCAGATTTAGTTTAGCAAATTTTAGATTTATTCGTGATCAGATGTCATGTGAGGTTGCCCTAATCTATTATCACTCCATGATCATCTCTCACATCACTTATTGTTTAACCACTTTATTAACTTCATTATTCCTCTCAAAAAAAGTAAATTCAGTCAATCTGTATTTTCAGTGAAAGCTGCTAGGGAATGGAACTCCATCCCACCAACAATTAGAAGATCATGCACTTTTAGTTCTTTTCAGTCTCATGTTAAAAATTGGTTATTGGTAAATCAGCATTGTCAGCATTAGTACTGTATTCTTGACACATTTGTACTGTTGTCTTTGGCTTGTTGTCCTCTACTGCCTCTACTGTTTTTTTTATTTTATTTTTTTTTACTTTTTTAACTGTATTTTTTATATGAACGTGTATTTAATGTTTAATGTTGGGCTTCTATTTTAGTTGTGACTTTTTAACACACTCTAGGGACATCTGAGAGTTATTTTACATTTTGCAAAAAGGGGCATATCTGGTTCCCTTTAAGTGATGCTTCTGATACCAAGCACTTTGGATTTTCTTTAAAGAACAGGTTTATGTTTCTTAGAGATGGGTTGCGGCTGGATAAGTTGGCGGTTCATTCCGCTGTGGCGACCCCGGATTAATAAAGTGACTAAGCCGACAAGAAAATGAATGAATGAATGAATGAACAGGTTTATGATGGAAGGGAATGGACTGTATGTTTTTACTACTGAATAAAATGCTTTTTCCAACTCATTTAAGACACACAGACATCAAAAATCAAGATTTGAACCTCAACTATGGTTGCTTAAAAAAAGCTGCATTATTCATTTCTTTTTTCTATGACGGTTACCAGCATAGTACAAAACTCCAAGCATGCATTGTAGCATGAATAAATTATGCAGCTTTATGTTCTTAACATTTCTTTCTTTGCCTTTATTTTTTATTTTTTTGTTTTTGGATTGTAATATTTCAGTAGAGTGTTTTGTATTGTTCTGGTTGTTTTTTATTTGATTTTTTAAATTTTTGTTTGTCACGATTATTGAGATTCAAAGACTAATTGTTGATGTCTGTGTGTTTTCAAATTCTGCAATAGTTCAAATTAATCAAAATGGTTAAACTGTCATTGCTAAAGCTCCAGTGGCTTCATTTACAGATATTATTCAATTTTACACCAAACTGATGTTCAACAAGAACACAAGGAGGCAAGGGTGGCTTTGATAGCATAGTTAATCTCATCAGTCTTAATTTTATATTTTATTTTGGCTTTTCATGCTATACAAATTGTGCCATTAATGCAAATAATTATCGCAGCCAACATAAAACTTATTTTGAAAACAAGAAGTTAAAGATCCCGACTAAAGCAGACTCTGTCTGCAATTCACCTGTACCGCATGTCTTTGGACTGTGGGGGAAACTGGAGCACCCAGAGGAAACCCACGTGAACGCAGGGAGAACATGCAAACTCCACACAGATACACCAACTGAGCCGAGCTTCGAACCAGCGACCCAGCGACCTACTTGTTGTGAGGCGACAGCACTGTTCACGTGAAAGAAATAAAGTCAAAGGTCAGTGATAAATTAAGCTTCTGATGTTTGTGGAGTTGTTTAATGAGATCTTGAAAAATAGTTTTATTGTGTCATTATTTTTATTTTTATTAATTAATATTTTATTTAGAGTTTTATTCGCAGTTGATTTCATCTTTGGTTTTGGAGGTAATTTGTGTTTTTCCTTCAGTGATTCTACTTGTTAACAGTTGTTCATCAATAAATCTCAATCCACCTTTAATTAGAAACTGAAATTATAAACTTAAACTTAATTATCTCATCAACTTCATCACTGCCTAAGTGTTCAACCCTCTGTAGTGAGGACACTAGTGAGGATATTGCTCTGGGATTTAAGGGGTTAAATGTATTTGATGAAAAATACAGACAGAATGTGTTTTTAACAGAAATATTCTGTAGATTTTTCCCAGAGATGGGTTGCGGCTGGAACGGCATCCACTGCGTAAAAATGTGCTGAATAAGTTGGCGGTTCATTCGGTGACCCCGGATTAATAAAGGGACTAAGCCGACAAGAAAATGAATGAATGAATAATATTCTGTAGATTGAATTTACGAATGTAAAATGTTAAAAACAGTGGATTACTGGCAACCACAGCTGCCAGTATTTTTTTGTAAAATCAAGAAAAATAACAGCAAAATACTGTAAAACATTTTTGTATCACCATTGTGGAGGATAGTAGCATCTGTGTACAAGTCCAAGATAAACTAAGATAATCTGATGTTTTGCTGCATCTTCTTTTGTTTAAATGTAACTGTGTAGTTCCTAGTGCTGTGAAATCTGTTTGTTAATTACAGTCACACATAAACACAATAATGCATTTAATGACTTTACATTATTTAAAAAGTTTTTGTAGTGAACTAATGTACAATGGTTCTTAATATGGATTTGCACAGATATATTACTTAGACATTTAAAATATTGATTTTAATGGCAGTAAATTTCAATTAAAATGTAATTGCTTTCTGCAAATATAAATAATTAACTCAAAGTTGTTTAAATTATCATTGCATCAGTTAATGAATACATTTTTCTTTTGTTAAAAATAAATTTTTGTGTAAAATCAATTTTACAGAAAAATTCAGTATTTTTTTACAAAAAAGTTCTGGCAACTGTAGCTGCCAGTATTTTTCCGTAAATTTTACAGATTTTTTACATAGCAACAATAAACTGACAAGAGAGGGTATGAAAGGCAAAGGAGATATAAGGGCGCCAATGAGAGTAAAGCAAGACAGGACCGAGCAGTGACAAGGGACATGTGCTGAAAAAAATGAAAAGCGGGTTTCTGTGTGGAGTTTGCATGTTCTCCATGTTTGAGCGGGTTTCCTCCATTTGCTTGGATGGATAAAATATCTGTAGTGTAGTGTGACATGAGAGTGTATGGATGTTTTCCAGTACTTGATTATGGCTGAAAGGGCATCCGCAGCATAAAACATATGCCAGAATATTTGGCGGTTCATTCTGCTGTGACCTTCGACCCCTGGTAATCAGGGACTAAGCTGAAGGAAAAAGAATGAATGACACATATAGCTATATAAAATGCAATGTAAAATCTTGTTACATCTTTTCTGCTGCATTTGACATAGTTTCTTGGGCCCAAAAAACTGTTTAACTTTTAACAGTAAAATAAAAGTGATAAATATTCTCCTAACTTTTACAACATTCAGTAGCCCAAGACCTTTAATGTCTACTACTAATACTTATTTAAATAAGCTTTATACGCTTGTTTCTGAATGCCTAATAACATGAGGTTTCTAAACACCTCTGATACTTAAAACGGTTACCATGGTATTCATTTTATTTCGTTCGTTTTTTTTTTGACGCATATAAACAACAGGTGCATCTTTGTTTTTGTTTTTTTACTCAGTAACGCACAGCGCTGACGTTTTAATTATCTGGCAACCTAAAGAGTCAGCTGACCTGTGGATCACTGCGAAAAGACAGCACACATAGCATACCGCAGCTCTCGTAGACTACCAAAGACTTTGTTGTATATTTTTAATTTTAATCAGCGATCATGAGCAGCACGCAATCCAGCACACGATTTAGTGACGAAAACTACAAAAACTGGTTGAAGACAGCCGAAAGTCTTTACATACTGAGGAATCGCATTCAGAACTTCATTGAAAAGGAAACCGAAACTTACCACAGCTCTCTCAGAAATAAACAGGAGCTCAATGGAAAGACTTGCCATCAAAACTGCAATGATAAGGACATCAATCAGAAGGTGAAGTGTAAACAATTGAATTAACGTTAACGTAGCCTCCAAGTTTAACCGTATCTGTGTTTTTAAAAAAGGATATCGCTGTTTCTCTGTCTGTCTGTCTGTCTGTCTATCTATCTATCTCTGTTTGTTTGTCTGGCTGTCTGTCTGTCTTGTCTGTGGAAAAGTCAACGGCAATACTAATTATAGAGATTGTGATGTTGGAAAATGTGCTTATTTTGTTATCCATAGTCTCTCTGTCAGTTGTGTGAATGCTGGAGGAAAGAAATTGTGGCCAATCACAATGGGAAATATGGTATACACTGGAACAACTGCAAACCAAATCGTTGGTCCACAGATAAGTGGGAAGTTGCCAAGGTAAGTAATTTTCAGGAATATTACATAAGCCTAATATTATAGTGCTGCCTTTGATTGTTGTCTGTTGCGTATGGGCATGGCTATATTTAGACAAATCGTGGCAGTGCAAAAAATATTGGTCAATTACATTTTTATCTTAATTGTTTGTCTTATGTTTTTTGTAACAGGCGTACATGCCACGTGGGCACAGAGACCATTGTGAGTTTTCCCACTTTGATGTTGCTGCCATTCTGAACTTCATGAACTTCTGTAAACATTTCAGTAAAATTCAAGGGCATCATGTGAGGAATGTAAGCACATATTGCGCCACATATATAACTTGAAATGCAAATATGCATTTTTTGGAAATCTAGTTTTCAATAATACATAATTCAGCACCAGCAGATGACACATTTTAGACTTACATCATTTTTTTTAAATTATTAAGGTAATAAATGTACGGAACAATGTGATGCACTCCCCTGACTTAAAAATGAGCAACGAGGACATGAAAAAGCATCATAGCACAATTCTACTGCTGGCCAACATGCTTCAACCTCAGGTTCCAGAACTGAATGGCTTGGAGGAGGAGATAAAACAGGTAGATGAAAAATTTATAGTAATAATAATAATATACTTGGTAATGTTCTATTTTACAATGTCTATGATACACATTCTTACAGTTAGTAAATTATGCATAATTACATTAAATTTACACTAATTCTAACCAACAAAACCCTAACCCTAAAGTTTTTATTACAGTTTTTCTCAGTGGCTTTGGTGCATTTCTCTCAGCACTAGTTACATTTGCACAACAGTTAATGCATTTCTCAAAAAAATTTATGCAAACTGCAAAACCTGGTTAATAACCTGCAAAAGCGTGTCACTTGCTCAAAATGGATAGCTCATTTCTCAAAAGCAAGTATTCATGTCAATGAAAGTGTCAGTGTCATCAAGATGAAAAGTCCTGCCACCATTGTTTATGAACAAGATAGCCAAATGGTTTTGTAATGTTTTCATTATGACAGTTTACTCTGTACATTTTTTTCAATGCAAAAATGTCAGATTTTGTTGACATTTCCTAAAAATGCTCAAGACAGCACTGTATATTATTTGAATACTACATTAAAGTTAGACATCACTGCATTTAGTGAGGTATCTTGGAACAAGACACTGAATATGTATGTTTCACATTTTTATTGCATTTGCTCTTTGCAATTCTAATTTATTCACAGCATTGTGCAAAAGAAAAAATAAACCCTTATTTACAACAAACATAAACTTCCTTTGGGTAGAGCTGTGCATAACTGAAGGAATATTGCTGTAAATCATTCATGAAATTGTTCAATTAAAGATAGTTTTTTTTTTGTCAAATTTGCTAGACAGATTTTGAAAATTAGTTTAACATTTATGTATGTAATGACTCAAGTAATAAAATGAGGACTATTAGTTTTATATGGAATGACTATTTAGCATTCACAAGTTTAGTTAATTTTGACTGACATGACAGAAGCAAATGATAATGTTATAAAACAACAGAGAGTTGTATGAAGGCAATTGATGCATGTCCAAAAGCATTGACAATTTGTTGGAAGAAATGAGAAACTGCTACTATAATGTGCACTAATGACTAATTGTTTTGAGAAATGCATTAACTATTGTGCAAATGTAAATAGTGTTGTAAGAAATGCACCAAAGCCACTGAGAAAAACAAATAATGTGTAACCACAAATGGTGATGATAATGATGATGAATATTATTAATAGTAGTAGTCATAATAATTATAATAGTATTGCTTATTATTATTATTATTATTATTATTATTATTATTATTATTATTATTATTTTTTATTATTATTATTATAAATAATGATAATCATAATAATAAAGGCATTAGGAATTAATGTTGCACGTTATCAGTATAATTTAAGGATTCATAATTTAAATAAGTTATTTTTCTTTCTTTCTTTCTTTCTTTCTTTCTTTCTTTCTTTCTTTCTTTCTTTCTTTCTTTCTTTCTTTCTTTTTCTCTCTCTCTCTCTTCTCTCTCCCTCCCTCCCTCCCTCCCTCTCTCTCTCTCTCTCTCTCTCTCTCTCTCTCTCTCTCTCTCTCTCTCTCTCTCTCTCTCTCTCTCTCTTTCATAGTATAATAACACCTTGGACCAGAATTTCAATAAACCCCTATGTGAAGTAGATGGCCAGCAGATAAACGTCCATACCCGGGAACTTCTGGACCGTGAGAACCAAGCCTTGAAAGACAAGATTAAAGACATTATTTCATGCTTTGAGGGGAACCAAGAAGAAAATATCAATGTAAAGTAGCAAAATAAAATGTCTACAATTAACTTTTAAACACTTGAACTGTATCCTGTTTGTTTTACAACTATGTTTTATGTGTTTAGGACAAACTACAGGACTTTAAGCATATCATGGACTTTCTGGACCAAAACAAAGATCTCCTGGAGAATCTGGGTCCTGAGGTCAACAAACTTAAAGAGATACAAACAAAAGTAGATGAACTCGACGAAGAGGTTAGCACCCTTAAAGTCAGAATGGATCAACTGGAAAAAGAGAAACAAGGTAACTTGTCCTCAAGTGGTTGTAATCCTTTATGAGTTTATTTCTTCTGTTCAACACAAAATAAATAAAAGAACACAAGCCAAGGCAAGTTGCGTTTTCACTGTCACTTCCGGGGCCTGATCGGGCCAAAGCGAGGCTTTCTTGGGGCCAGTGTCCAGCCTTTTTCGGCCCGCCAAATACCTTGGGCCAAAAAGGGCCAGCTGGGGCTTCGGGCGGAGTAAAAGGAGAGGCGGACACTAACTTTCTGATTGCACACGTCACGAGTACATGCGGCAAAACAAATAATGGAAAGAAAACATCTAGCCTTATAGGCTGGGGTCTTTTTGCTTATGATCACCCTTATGTTTCCCTTTTAAACGTAAGGCTGTTGCATAAAATAATAAAGTTTTAGTTTATAAGTGACATTCTTTGCTGCATCCTCCTTGATGTTTTAATAACTCATAATAATCTTTACACCATATTAAAGACACAGCAGAGAGTAAAGGTTTTTGAGATTTTTTGTAAAGTTTAAAAGGTATGTTTTTGTGCGTTTAGATGCTTGTGTGTGTGTGTGTGTGTAAGACCGAGCAAAAGAGCGCTCCCTTCACAGCTCTCTTGATGCTGCGAGCGGCTTTTTTTTTTTTTTTTTGAGATAATACACAATATGAATACAACAGAACGACATAAAACTTTACAAATTACATGCTCACTTTTGTAGGCTCAAAACAATAGTGTCATATCTTGATAAAATAGCCTAAGCCATATTGAAATAATTAAAAGAATTACAAATTTTGGATATAGTAAAATCGCATTAAAGAAATAAACCAATATAAAACAAACAAAAAAAAAATTGTTTTGTGTTTACCTTATGATTAAAGTTGTTGCACGTCCACCTGTCCCTGCCTCTGAATCAGCGAGTTTTAGCTACTTTCTAATGCTGTGTTCACACCCGATGCAGAAGAAGCATCAAGCACGAGTGATTTACATGTTAAATGAATGCAAACATGAGAATAGACATCCTGAGGTGCGATAAGCATGAATAGCGTGGCACGAATGACGCAAATTGCACGAATGGCGTTGTGCGAATGGCGCGATATTTGCTAGCTTTTGTGGGGGCGTGATTGTGATGTAGCGCCTGTTGTTGGTGTCCCGGGGGAAATCTTTCAGCTGACACTGACAACAGTTCATTAAACTGTGCTCGACTCAGTCAGAAGCACCGCTGAAAGCCTTCATCATCCAGGTTAAGTTTCTAGAGGAGTTTATGAGCTCATAGAGCTGGTGCACCTCTGAAAGGATCTAGTGGACTCAGACACAGCCCTACACGTATCGACACTGTTTTTCAGCCTTCATAAGGCACATAAACACAGTTATTTTCTTAATAAAATCCTTGTTAGCCATTTAGCAAAGAAGCAAGAGTCACCGGGCAGACAGAAGCCCTGCCCATCACATGAGTCCGCGTCTGTTCTGAAGTAAATATGATGCGCGAATGAAGCAGGGTTTGACGCGCGAATGAAGCAGGGTTTGACGCGCGAATGAAGCAGGGTTTGACGCGCGAAAGAAGCAGGGTTTGACGCGCGAAAGAAGCAGGGTTTGACGCGCGAAAGAAGCAGGGTTTGACGCGCGAAAGAAGCAGGGTTTGACGCGCGAAAGAAGCAGGGTTTGACGCGCGAAAGAAGCAGGGTTTGACGCGCGAAAGAAGCAGGGTTTGACGCGCGAAAGAAGCAGGGTTTGACGCGCGAAAGAAGCAGGGTTTGACGCGCGAAAGAAGCAGGGTTTGACGCGTGAATGAAGCGAGTGAACTCAAGTGTTCACTCAGCTATTTACGCGTGAATAGCGTGATTTATCTGCGCGTTCCGCGTCTGGTGTGAACACAGCATTAGAGTTCAGATTAAACAAAACTACCGCAAAGAAACTTGACACAGAGGAACATAAAAACTTACTGCCAGCTACCATTTCAAAAGTGTTATTGCAGAGCAACACAAAAGCCGCCTTTCCACTGTACACGACAAGCAACAGTCTGTAATTCATTTATTTCCAATGGAGAGTAGTCCGGGAGATGCGTGGAGTTCCGATTATCTCCTTATGCGGAAAATTCTGATCTGATTTGAGCTGTGGACTCGTTAAAATATTTGAGCTTCTGCGACATGGGACTGGTCGACCAGATGTGATGTATTCCAGTGTTGTCTAGGGAGATTCATGTGGAAGATGAGAAATAGTTTTTTTTTTTTTATCAGAAAAAAGTTTATATTATAAAAAAGTTTTTATCTATACATAAGTAATACAAAATATTTTTTTTATCTTATGTCCACATTCCCTCCAAAACTTAAATCGGTCCATGAATTTCTATTATTCATTCATTCATTCATTCAACGATGGTGAACAGAGTTATTCGCTTGCTTTTGCACTCCCTTATTTCGGACACTGCGAGAATCTAGCTTCTCTCCCATGGTGCTCGACAAAACTGAAAATTCTGTGCGATTGCCACTAGGAAGCGTATTCCGACAGTCATGTTCCAATGTCGTGTGCAGTGTAAAGGTGACTAAACAGTGCAGAAGTATAAATGCACGACCTACACGCAAGGCAGGCGCCGTGGGTCATGCTGATGACTCGATGCAGAAGTATAAGGGGCCGAACATGCATTTACATTCCAAAAATGCGAGGCGCACCTCACTGCCTTTTTTGTTGACAAGATTTCTTGTTGCTAGGCAACAACTGAATCAGCTGTGTATTGTCAAAGAGTATTGCTGTGCTTATTAATATAATTTTAATGTTTAATAATATTGTGATATTCAAGATTTGTGAAGTGTTAAGCACTGGATAACTCAAAACAGCAACCAAGTCTCTCATTCATCTTCAAAAGTCTCCGTTCAAAAGTTCAAAATGCTTGTAGTCGTTTGTAAATCATTTAAAAAAGCCCTTAGGGGCCGATCACACCGAACACATTTTTTTGCTTTGAGAGATGGCTTTTTATAAAATGATTTACTATCGACCGCGAGCATTTTCTGTGCGCATCAGATTTTAACCGCCTTCTGCGCCGCTCGTTTTTGCCCTTGCACGCTGTGCACTCGCAGTTGAAAAAAGTTCAACTTTGAGCAGATAAAGCATGTTATGTCACTCGTGTCTTTTTCATTCTCCAATCAAATGAAAGCAGAGCCAGGGGTTCCGATGTGCCAGCAGTGTTTGTGTTGTTAAGACAACAACAGAGACTTTAAAAGATGGAGGAGAGACTTGTGGTTGATGTTTTGAGTTATCCAGAGCTGTATGACAAATCTTGAATATCACAATATCATTCATTCATTCATTTTCTTGTCAGCTTAGTCCCTTTATTAATCCGGGGTCGCCACAGAGGAAAGAACCGCCAACTTATCCAGCAAGTTTTTACGCAGCGGATGCCCTTCCAGCCGCAACCCATCTCTGGGAAAATCACAATATTATTAAGTATTAAAATTGAATTAATACAGCAACACTCTCGCACAATACCCAGCTGATTCAGTCGTTGCCTAAAGACATAAAACAAGCGCACCACACTTCATTTTTCCTTGTAAACAAAAAAGGCAGTTGAGGTGCGCCTTGGTTTTTGGATTAGCCTTTAGGTTTAAGCATTTGACCAATGACAGCTTGTGTACCTTTTATTGTGTACATTTTATTTATTGTGTACATTAATTCATAAATAGCAAAATTATGCTATATTGATAATAGCCTCAGTTAGAACCATTCTATCCTTAACTTATAAAAAAAGGATTCTTCTAAGTTACATTAATGTGAAACTTTATTTTACCTGGGGTTTAAAATGAAGTAAGGATAGACTGTAAAGTTTAAAACTCTGAAAATGTGTAAAGCGTAAAAAGCTCCAAAATCGTCCTTCACAGATACACAAAGGTTTGGTTCACAAAAAAGAAAATGTATTCGCTATTTTTTTCCCTAAAGTGGTTCCAAACCTTCATGAGCTTATTTCTTTTGTTGAACACAAAATACAAAATTTTAAAGAAATCTTACAGCATGCAACTGTCACTGTAAGTGGCATTCAGTATTATTAAGTATTACACAGGTATTTGTCATGGATAAGTTTTACTCATTTTGATTCATTTTGAGTTTAAATGTTTATATGCGAGTGTACTGCAATATTAATTCCATTTAATTTCATTGCTCTTTCATCCACAGATCCATTGCTTCCTGGCATCCCACCTAGATATAAGAATCATCTTTTTGAGTTTTGTCGTGCAAAGAAATGGCTCGAGCCTGTTTTTACAGAGACTCAAGAAGCCCAGGGTATCAAGTGCACCATTTAACATTCAACATGCATATGGAAACAAATAAACATGAATTAAATTATTGATAATCATTAATTCAGGTTAGATTCAACAGTTCACATCTTCTGTACAGGTTATAGGGGTAAGGTGACAGTGAATGGGCAAAGTTTTACTGGCATAAGAGTTTTTAATGACAAAAAGGGTGCCCATCAGGAGGTAGCATGCATTGCCCTTGAACAGATGAAATCACAGGAAGAAAGCACGAATGAACCATCCAGTTCTGTTATGCAGCCTGAGACGTCCTGCTCATCTTCCTCAGGTAAAGCAGGAATTTTGTTGACTATTTGATGCACATTGAATAATGATGCACCTTCTTGCTTGAAATGAAACTATGATCAGTATGTCATTTTGAAATTTCAGGAATTTACTTTGGCAAAGTAACCGTGGATCTCAATTTAGAAGTTGAGTCAGAAAGATGCCCTTCAGCAGAGGAAGCAAGTGAAGCAGTTTATAAGATTTTATGGGAAAGTTTTCACCTCAGCGCTCCAGTACAAGGTAAATTAATCGGTCACGCTTTACATTACGGTTTCATTAGTTAATGTATTTACTAAACTGAACTAAGTATGAACAATACGTGTGCAGCGTTTATTAATCTTAGTTCAGCATTTAATGATTTCTTGTAAAATCCAGATTCATGCTTGTTAACATTATGTAATGCACCAAGAGTAATCTAACAATGAACAGCAGTATTTTCATTTACTAACGTTAACAAATACTCTAATGAATGAATTATTCATTGTTTGTTCATGTTAGCAAATGCATTAAATAACATTAACTAATACAACCTTATTGGAAAGTGTGACCAATTAAACATTTACTTTAGATTAAGATATATTGTAAAGACAATGTAATTACGAAGTATTAAGTATTGAAATAGCAGGGCTCAACAGTAAGGACTGCCCGAGGGCCCAGGACCAGTGTGAGAGATGACCTGGACAGTAGACAGGATCGTTACTGGCCCAATCGGGCAAGTGCTGCTTTGTCACTAAAGTTGAATTTGTCTGCAACTATTTCTCAGTCGGTGCAAATACAGTCTTAGAATCGAGAAACAGTTTGTGCCTTTAAGCCTTTTAATGCTACCTTATGTGTGATGTCATAAACACTATATTTCTTTTTAATTCCTCTTATCTGATTGGGTATTTTGAGCACTTTTTTTTTTCTGTGACCTGGTAACGTTCGAGGTTACTAAAGTAACCCTTCATTCCCCGAGGAGGGGAACGGAAGCTCTATAAGTGGATTTGATGTTCTAAATCCACGTATTGGAAGTTTGGTTCAGAAGCTACTCGTCTGAAAGAGTATTGAACGGGCCAATTAAGAATGAATTGGCAGCGCAAGCCTGCGCAGGTGAGCGGCATAAGCAATCAACTGAGTATATAAGCTCACCTGGCACCAGCAGACGCTATCCTTTTTAAGCTGAAGAGACTTTTAACAGCTAAGGGACAGTCATTATGGTGACGGAGTATAGTGCTTCCGTTCCCCTCCTAGGGGAACGAAGGGTTACTTTAGTAAACTCGAACATTCCCCTTCGGGGGGAACTCCAGCACTATAAGTGGATTTGATGTTCTAAATCCACGTATGGGAGCCCATTGAAAGCGCCATAATGACTGCAGCTTACCAACACCCACCATGAGAGAGCGGTCAGGCAAGCGTGACGCGCCCAGATCATGAGAGGCGTGGTCCTCCAATGTGCCCTTGGCGCTAACTTATCCCACTTCAAAAGAAGTTTTACGGAATAGGTATCTTTTTTGGGAGTCGCTAGCATCTAGATAATTCTAGGAATACACGACAGTACGTTGGGAAGCGTGCCATCCCAGTAGGGAGGACGCTGCGGAGACCATCCGCACCCAATAGGGGGAACAAATGGAATTACATATGGACTAACCCTGAAAAGGGGGAGTGCGCATAAAAGGTGGTTAGCAGATAGGGAAAGCACGAGTCCGCCCAGGGGAGGAACTTAACCGTGGCGGAAAAGCATATGGGGATCACCAGCGAGGATCGGCCATAGCAGGCACCTATACCCAAAACGCGGGCTGACCAGCGGGCAGACCTACAACGTAATGGGCCAGCAAGTGACTCCTCCGCTGAGTCAGTGCTGGGGGCCTCGGAGGAATCTGCAGGGCTCACCGAACGGGGAACTTACTGACAGACAGGAGGGTGCATATCTCTCCGTGTTAGGGAAAAAAGGCACCGCAAGCGTGTACAACACCTACCGAGTTGTTTCCTCAATCACCAAAGGTACCTAACACCCTTGAGGAAACCGGCTTCACTCGCAGATTATAAAATCTTGCAAATGTGTTGGGTGTCGCCCAGCCCGCAGCTCTACAAATGTCTGTTAAAGAAGTGCCACGCGCACACGCCCAAGAGGATGCAACGCTCCGAGTGGAGTGCGCGGCTGACCTCTGCTCAAATAAGCACATGAAATAGCCTCCACAATCCAGTGGGATAAACGTTGTTTAGACACGGCACTTCCCTGCTGCCGTCCGCCATAACAGACAAAGAGCTGCTCAAAAGATCTAAAGTTCTGAGTACGGTCCACATAAATGCGCAGAGCGCGAACTGGACAAAGTAAGGACAGGGCTGGGTCTGCCTCCTCCGGGGGCAGCGCTTGCAGGGTTACTACCTGATCTCTAAAGGGAGTGGTTGGAACTTTGGGCACATAACCCGGGCGGGGTCTCAGGATAACGTGAGAAAATCCCGGCCCGAATTCCAGGCATGAGTCACTGACCGAAAATGCCTCCAGGTCCCCGACCCTCTTAATGGAGGCCAACGCGACCAGCAGAGCTGTCTTCAGGGACAGAAATCTTAAAGATACTGTATCGAGTGGCTCGAAGGGATCAAATCGCAGGCTCGTGAGAACGAGGGCGAGATCCCAAGAGGGCGTGAGAGGGGGGCGAGTTGGATTAATTCGCCTAGTGCCTCTGAGGAACCGGATGATGAGGTTATGCTTTCCCACGGTGCCGCCAGCCACCGCGTCATGGTGAGCGGAGATGGCAGCAACGTAAACCTTGAGAGTGGAGGGCAACAGCCTACTGTCCAGCTTCTCTTGAAGGAAAGAGAGCACAACACTGATCTGGCAAGATCGGGGGTCTTCTCTGCGAGAGACACACCACTCAGTGAATAGACTCCACTTCAGGGCGTAGACGCGCCTCGTAGAGGGGGCTCTAGCCTGAGTGATGGTATCAACCACCGCGGGCGGCAGGTTACCTAAGTCTTCCTCGCGTCTATGGACCACACGTGGAGGTTCCAGAGATCGGGACGAGGGTGCCAGACGGTGCCTTGTCCCTGAGAAAGTAGGTCCTCTCTCAAAGGGATCTGCCAAGGGAGGGCCGTCGCGAGGAGGGAGAGCTCTGATAACCAGGTCCGGTTGGGCCAGAGGGGCGCAACTAACAGAACCTGCTCCTCGTCCTCCCTGACCTTGCACATTAACTGCGCGATCAGGCTCACTGGGGGAAACGCATACTTGCGTATGCCCCGAGGCCAGCTGTGGGCCAGTGCATCCATGCAGAGAGAGCCCTCGGTCAGGGAATAAAACAACTGGCAATGAGCGTTCTCGGGGGAAGCAAACAGATCGATCTGGGCCTCCCCGAATCGCACCCATATCAGCTGGACAGACTCGGGGTGGAGTCTCCATTCTCCAGAGTGAATCTGCTGCCGTGAGAGCACATCGGCTGCACGGTTGAGCATACCTGGGATGTGAATGGCGTGCAGCGACTTCAGCCGCGGGTGACTCCAGAGGAGCAGACGGCGGGCGAGCTGAGACATGCGGCGAGAGCGCATACCCCCCATGCGGTTGATATACGCCGCCGCCGCCGTACTGTCCGTCCTGAACAGCACGTGTTGCTGCTTCAGCGCCGGAGAAAAACGGCGGAGAGCAAGGAACACTGCCAACAGCTCTAGGCGATAGATGTGCCAATGCAGATGGGCACCTACCCACAGGCCCGCAGCTGCATGCCCGCGACACACAGCTCCCCAGCCTTCGCTGGAAGCATCTGTCGAAACAACAACATGACTGGACACCTGTCCCAGAGACACACCGGCCTGCAGGAACAAGTGGTCGTTCCTGGGGCTGAGGGTGCGGCGACACAGCGCAGTAACAGAGACTCGGTGTGTGCCCGCATGCCATGCGCGTCTTGGAACTCGATCTTGAAGCCAGTGCTGAAGTGGTCTCATTTGGAGCAATCCGAGCGGCGTGACAGCCGCAGCGGAAGCCATATGCCCCAGGAGCCTCTGAGAATATTTCAGTGGGACCACTTACTTGCTGTCGAGCTCCCTCAGACAGTTCAGCAGCAGGCGAGCGCGCTCTCCGGGGAGGCGCGCTACCATGGTGACCGAGTCCAGCTCCATCCCGAGAAAAGAGATCCTCTGCACCAGGGCGAGTTTGCTCTTTTCCCAGTTGACCTGCAACCCCAGTAGGCGGAGATGCCGGAGCACCTCGTCTCTGTGCGCAGTCAATTGCTCCAGAGAGTGGGCTAAAATCAGCCAGTCGTCGAGATAATTGAGTATGCGGATGCCCGCAAGCCGCAGAGGCGCTAGGGCACCCTCCGCGAGTTTGGTGAAGACCCGCGGAGACAGAGAGAGCCCGAAGGGGAGGACCTTGTACTGCCATGCTCGACCTTCGAACGCAAACCACAGAAACTGACGGT
Organism: Danio rerio; assembly: GCF_052040795.2. Classification (NCBI taxonomy): domain Eukaryota; kingdom Metazoa; phylum Chordata; class Actinopteri; order Cypriniformes; family Danionidae; genus Danio; species Danio rerio. The sequence goes on along the minus strand of NC_141045.1, from coordinate 29,976,770 downwards.
GGCGTGGAAGAATGGAGACATGAAAATACGCGTCCTTCAGGTCTATGGCTGCAAACCAATCCTGAGGACGAACGCATCGGAGGATGCGCCTCTGCGTAAGCATTCTGAACGACAGCTTGTGAAGGCAGCGATTCAAAACGCGCAGATCTAGGATTTGCCGTGACCCACCGCTCTTTTTGGGTACGATGAAGTACGGGCTGTAAAACCTGCTCTCCATCTCGGCTGGAGGTACCGGCTCGATTGCACCCTTCGCCAGGAGGGCAGCAATCTCCTCTCGCAAGACAGGGGCGGACAGGGGATTGACCCTGGTGAAACACACGCCCGTGAACCAGGGAGGCCGTTTGGAGAACTATAGTGCGTAGCCGAGTCTGATCGTGCGTATGAGCCACCGCGAGGGGCTAACCAGGCATGCAGAGCCCTCGCTAATGACGTCATCGCAGCAATCGTTGACATACCCACGGAGGGGCAGCGCGGAGCGGGTGTGCTGATCCGGGGAGCACGAGGGTCCCACAGAAGAGCTGGAGGAGAGCGATTCGCTCTGGCTCCGCACCCTGACTTCGGAGGGGGGGTTTGGGGGCTGGGAGAAGGGAGACCGTCCCCCCAGCGCCCGTGAGCCGCTGGCGGAGCATGCAGACCTTGCGAGCTGAGAGGCGGCGCGTCCCAGGCTGGCAGGGCCTGCCGTGCCCGTGAGCCACTGGCGGAGTGCACCGAACCTACGAGCTAGAGAGCCGAGCTCAAACTGGCAGATTTCGGGCTGTCACCTCCGGAGAAGTGGAAAAGTGCCCTTTCATTTCATGGCAGTAAAAAGTGCCGTTGGAAATGGCGCCCCGCCCTCCAGCGGGGAAAGAGCAAGTTCCCTCCTCTCCAGATGACCTGTCCCAGGGAAGCTTCGCGGTCCGTTGCCAGACTTAGCGGCGTTCTGGGCAGGGGGAGTGGCCTGCTTCCGAGGTGCTTGACGCGCTTGCTTCGCCAGAGGCGAGTGCGGGGGCGGTGCAGCTCTCGTAGGCGGGCGCCTTCGGCGAGGAGCAGGTATGGATGGCACGGCGGGCAGAGCGGGCTTACGGGGCTGCCGATTAGACATCACCCATCGGACTGCTCTCTCACTGCCTCGAATTCCTGGGTCAATTCGCAGACTGTGTCGCCGACCAGCTTGGGATATGGGCGAGTCAAGAAAGCGGACTTTGTCAACTTCACGCATATCAACCAAGTTTTGTTAGAGGTGGGGCTTCAGGACCACTAGTGTGGACATCGTCCTCCCCAAAGCACACGCAGCGGACTTAGTAGTCCGAAGAGCTTAGTCGGCTGCGGTGCGAAGCTCATAAGCCTGGGTTGGACCCACCCTCGTGCAGCTCGGCCAGCGCCTGCGCTTGGTAGCGCTGGTCGGTGGCTATCGCATGCAAGGCGGATGCAGCCTGGTCCGTAGCTTTGTAAGCTCTAGCTCCGAGGGAGCCGAAAACTCACAGGCTTTGGATGGGAGACGAGGCAGACCCTGCCAAGAAGAGGCGCTGCGCGGATTAACCGCCATCGCACACTCAACCTGAGGAATCGCCACATACCCCCTGGCCGCTCCACCACCAAGAGTGGTGAGGATGGAGGGACACGCAGCACGAGCAGAAAAAAAGGTGCTCTTTAAGACCGCGTGAGCCTACTGTGCGTCGCCGGGAAGAAGGGAACGCCCCTCTAGTCGGTCCGGCCGCGGAGCTGGGGGATAAACCATCTCCAACCCACGGCCGAAGCAGCCCGGGAAAGCACGGCTAACACGTCCGTTTCAGTATCCGTTTTGACAGCGCTCACCTGCCGGAAGGGGGCGAGCAGGTCCGGATCATCGTCGGACAATGAAAGCCCACCCTCCGATGCCGCGGAGGACATCTGATCTCCGGTGTCAGCGAGCGTGAGAGCTACCATCTGATTAGACGGATCACTCCCAGCGCCCGAAGCTTGGATGGAGCGCTTGGAGGAGCGAGAGGTCCGCGAGCCCTTAGGCGGCGGATTATCTCTCGCTGGAACCCTCAGATCTGCCCGAGCGCCCGCTGCAGAACAGGAGGCGACTGGGGTGGCTCGCTCTCTCACGAGAGTTTGGCGCGATCTCAACTGCGCGACGGTCATGGCATCGTAGTGACGACATGAACCGCCCCCGAGCACCACATTAACATGCTGGACCCCCAAACATGTAATGCAGTGATCGTGCCCATCATCCGGAGCCAGGAAACCCCCGCAACCAGAAATGCACAGTCGGAGCGCCGTCCTGAAAAGGCTTGCGCAGGCTTGCGCTGCCAATTCATTCTTAATTGGCCCGTTCAATACTCTTTCAGACGAGTAGCTTCTGAACCGAACCTCCCATACGTGGATTTAGAACATCAAATCCACTTATAGTGCTGGAGTTCCCCCCGAAGGGGAACAACCAGTACAGCAAAGAGATGGCAACGTGGCGGCAAGATCAAATTATGAAGCTAAAAGAAAACGTCTGTTTCTAACATCTTGAAAGCAGACATTTACTTGGTTACACAACAAAAAAAAAGTGATGTTTTGCACAGTTTGCTGTCAGTTTGGCATTGTCCATACTGCTCTTTCTGTTTGCACAACACTTTGAATTTTGCTCATTATACCTTTAGTAACATTTTTTAAAATATTTAAAATCTAGATTCACAGATGTTATTTTTGACACATTATTAAAATTTTTGGCTAGGAAATAGTCATTAAAGTTACTGTAAATTGGAAGCTGCGATCGTTATTTTTTTTTTTGTAATGTTTTTTCTACTGTGCTTAATGGACATAGTAAAGTTGGCATTTCATTCAGAAAGATCAGGAAATGGGTTTTAGAAGAGTTATTACAACCTAACAGACTCGTGCTGCTCATCATTTCTGTCTCTTGTTAAAACTGACAGTTTGAGCAGCGATAGACATGCCCATTATCTCAAAGTCACGTAATCTGATGAATTAACTAAAAACAAACAGGAATTGCATTTTCAGATTTTAATTAAAGAATAGATAGGCAAACTATTTTTTTTTTCTTAATGACATGATGAATTGTCCACCACAAAACTAGCAAGGTAAGCTAACAAAATCATATAGTAGTTTTAATTTCTTGGGGACTTTAACTTCTCTTTTTTTTTTTTTTGGTGGGGACTGTGATCATTTTGGCAGGGCAAGTAAAATCTGAACCAGAAAAAAAAAGTTAGTGTTGAATCCTGCATAGTAATATATTTGTAAATAATAATTTTTATGAAGGTTTGTGCAATAAATGTCATGTTTTAACTTTTTAATGGACAATAATCCCAGTAAAACATCTAAAATTAATAGCGCTTGCACGACTACTGGTTTTTGCTAATCAATTTTTTTTCAAAACAATACTCGAGTTACTCGACTACTCGTGGTTCGAGCTACTAGTTAAAAAGACACAAAGAAATTCTTTTCAATACGTTTTAGTAATTCATAGCTGAATGCTTTGATTTCATAGTGCTAACATAAATTAACAAAACATTATATTACTTTTTTATGTTACAGAGTAACATAAAAATAAAAAGCTGCACGCAACATTGTCTTTTAACATCTGCATCATAAGCGTGCGGTATATGCAAAGCAAACTCATGTTCATCCTGTAATACTTTAAGTTATTAAAGTAACTTTATTATTTTTCAGCCGTAATAAAAACTAAGTGAAACTTAATTGTTAAACCAGTTCGGAAAGATAAAAATAGTTCTCGTCAACAATACAGCCGACCCGCAAAAAAAAAAAAAAAATAGCCTAAATTAATAAATAATGCATAAATAAAAAGTTGAAATTGAAAATACTTAAATTAAATATTTATAATACAAACGAAAAAAAAAAGAAAAAAGCTAGGCTAATTATTGCACTTTAATTATACATTTAATGTAGGCTATAGAAAGCAAAAGTAGCCACACTCGAAATCTAAAATGCGTCCTGAAAACTCATATTCATAACGCAGTATTCATAAAACTAGTTAAAAAATTAAGAAGATTATTCTGAGCTAGGCTAAATCTCAATCAATCATGTATTTCTGCTACGTTTCAACTGTTACTAAAATAACAAAATGAACGAATATATATATATACTTTAACCGGCCTAAAGATTATGCAAACGATCCTGTGCGCGCAAGTAATAAGATATTATACAACAAGTAGTCTGATTTAAAAAAATAACTCTAATATTTAAGTTTTCAGCAGTGATAACAAGAATGTTAATTATTTTGGTTCAGAAAAGAAATAGCTCAACAAGCGACAATAGTCTATACTAAATAATATAAATAAAAATAAATAATAAATAAAATATTTATAAATAAATTATTTAAATAAATGAAAATTTATGTTAAAATAATAAATATAATATGCGCAGACACAGTAAAATAACAAATGACTGCATGCTATCTTAACATGCAGACATAATATATGAGAAAATGTATTTCATATTTAAAAGTCATAGAAAAAAACAACAACAACGCAACTATGAATGAAAAGTCCGTCTTGCAATTTAATCATTTTATATTTACCCTGTTTTCGACAGAAATAAGGGATAGAATCTTACTTCATCCGACTTTATACAGAACACGTCATCCCCGCTCTCATCCTTTTGTCAGTCTTTGGTCAAGCTCATGGATCGCTGGTTTACATTCAGAAATACAAGCGCATCCATGTGAGAGGGATGCAGGTTGCTCTACAGTGTTGCCGGCCATAGAAAATTTCTTTCACTTCGTGTGCTGGTGGCAGGGATAGCAAGAAATTATTTCGCTAGCTTGGATAGTAGAGGAAACTGATGTTCATTACATTATTCGGTGTTTCCTATATGATTTTTTTTTTTCCAGCTGTGGCGGCAGGCTTTTTTTTATACAGATCTACCAAACACCTATGCCGTTATTTCAATCTCTTTGCTTGCGCACAAAATTATTAAGATAAAATCATAATATGCAGAGCAATAGATACTATAAAGTATATTTATGGAATCTGTTAATCTAACTGAAAGATACGTCGTGTTTGCTGGCCTCACACATCACGCACCTGTCAATCAGTCAGTCAGTCAATCAGCACGTAACCTTTAAGGGTTAAACAAATGAGGCACACACAGTAAAGTTTGTGCTGTTATATTTCACGTATTTTTTTTATACGTTTCGATGCGATTATAACCAGCTATAACTATAACACGACTGAATGTTTGAATGGGAAGCTGTAATGTTTTTTGGTGTGGCGCCCCACCATGGAAGAATTAATGTAGCGGAAAACATGTTAACTACCATTAGAGAGGATTCCCTGTGGTGTTAATTTTGATAATGTAAATAATCTTGAATTGAATCCTCAGTTGTAGTTGTAAACTTTAACCTTGGATCGTGATGTTTGTTGGATACGTTTGTCTTTTTGATGTCATTTATGGTAAATGCACGCTCGAGTAGTCGATTGCTTTTGAGAGCGTCAACTAGTGGGTGAGGTAGTCGATCGCTCGACTAGTTGACTAGTCTATGCAAGCCCTAAAAATTTATATCATTGATGTTTCTCAAAAATGACTCAAATGTATTATTTGCCTTATTAAAGGTTTCATCATTGCCTCATAAGATGTAAGGCAGATATTCAAGATTTAAAAATATAATTATATATCATTATAAGTATGAAAGCTTTATGTATTACTTATAAATACATACAATGAACAAAAGATATTGCCTGAAAATTAATCCATTTTAGGTTTGTGCAACAAAGGATAACTCCACTGATTATAATATCACAGATTATTGCTTTTTCACTACACATCAGGACACAAAGCTTTTTTCAATCAAAATTTTTTTTAATTCTTTGTTTTACATTTTGTTTATTTATTCTTATGTATTTTCATAATAGTTTCACCACATTATCATGAATATGTTTCATGCTGTTACCCTGTTTTTATTTGTATTTTTGACATATATTTTCTTTAGTACGTGTTATGGCAAAACATGAATTTCAGAATGACACAAAAATAAAACGTATTTTTTTCATTCCTTTTCCAACAGGTCAGACACACAGGTCAGTGATCTTGGAATATTTCAATGCAAATTATTTCCAAAAACCATTAGAATACTTTGTTCAAAATGATGACAACACAACTAGCTGCAAGCTCAAACTCATTGGGCCTTTCACATTTTATGACAAAGGTAATTACTCTTCTGCTGTTAGTCATTGGTTAAACATCACATTAGGGTTGGGCCGAAAGACGTTCCTCCGCCCCGTCCATGTCGCAATCCCGCTCGCAAAAAATGCACACTTTGGCCCCGTTTACTTAGTGTTAAAATGCCATTTTAGAACGTAAATGATACCCATCCACACTGTGTTTAACCTAGCATTTCTAAACAGCCCTCCGTCTGCTGAAAACGCTCATCAAGTTACCACACAGACACAGCCACACACTGTTATGCGCTCCTCTGAGCTCCAAAGAGCAGTGCATGTCGGACAGTTTATCAATAATGTACTGCAGGATCATGTTTCACTATAGTTGTTAAATGTGATGTTCAGACATCCCAAGTCTCCTTGAAGTTCCTGGAGTCTCTATGCATTTGCATGACTCATAATGCCTGCAAACGAGTGATAATCTCCCAGAAATCGTGCGTCTCCCTCCCGGTCCTCAAATAAGGACCCTTCTCACCCCTGAATCCCTCCTTGCTGTTTAGACACGTCGCACACCCCCCATTCCCCCTGTCTTTTACATGATGACGATACCATCATCCATCTTGATGTTTCACATTAGACATCGTACGATGCCAAATTGGTCGACATCGCCCAACCCTACATCTCACATTTTTCTTTTCCTTCAGCTTTGTGTGGATTTACAATCTATTGTTTGCTGATCTTTTGTTTTCATTTCTTGGATTATTTTAGATGGCTCCACCAAGAAGAAACTGGCAGATCAACAGGCAGCTAAAGTTGCCTTGCAGCATCTGTCAGGTATCTTCAACTGTGCTCCAATATCAGAAACGGAAAAGAACTTCAAAGGAATTCTGAAGGAGTGTCTTGAGACAAGGGGTCTCAAAAGTCCCAACTATACCACTGTGAATAATCCAGAGATTAGTGAAAAACAGGTGGCCATGAGCATCAGCCCAGACCTGACAAATTCTGCAGCATCTATTACTCAGGCAGCAGAGAAAGAGCATTCAGAGCTCAAGTCTGGCAACATTTGCAAATCAGCACAGCTTCCGGTATTTCAAGAGGCAGCTTGTATTTCTGTTCCTGTGCTGCCAGACCCTCAAGTCTCCAGTTCTCCAGCTGTAGTAAGGAAAAAGCCCAGGATTGATTGTCTAGGTAAAGCCTTCTTTATACTTTTATCTAGCATCCCACTCAACTCCGCAAACTGCACACCCAGTTTGGAGATGTTTGTATTGTTATACATTTTTTTTAAACAAAACGGATTGGATATAGTGTAGAGCAGTTTTTATTATCAACCGATGCTTGACATGCTTGACAATTTTACCGCTGCCTGGGATGGGGGGAGGGGAAGTGTGAACGTAGCTTGCTAGGCGACCATCAACCATTTTCTCAGAGGATGCTGCAACTCTTATGCAAATTTTATTTATGGAGAAAATAAAAAAAAGCACTGCAGTGTTTGCCAGATAGTCCACAGAAATGTGTATATTCCTTACAAAATATTAAGCTGATTGGTCAGTTCTTTTCACGTTGTGCTCGAAGCATTCTGAAGTTGTTTTCACAAGCATCGCACCACTTGTGTACGTCACTCCTAATATACTGATTTCACATGACCACTGTTTTAAAAGCGAAAGCAAGGCTGTGGTGGGAAGAAACCTGGAAGTTTGCCTGGAGTCACACAGGAACGGCGTCTGTGTACCTTACTGTATATCTTATCAGCGAAGAGAAAGTGACACAAATGTATAATTTCTTACTTTGAGTGACCCGAAGATCCGTTCTGAATGGATAGTGAAGCTAAAAAGGAATATTGAATCGAGAAAGGGCACTAGTTGGTTAACCTTTCCTTTCCCAAACGCACGTTTTAGATGCCATTTATCAAATTTAGGTTAATAAAATGATTCAAAGTCTTTTCTGTTGAGCACTGGTAAATTCTGTGGCAAATCTGCAGGGTTTAGGAACGTGATCAACAGGGCATAAATGTTAGCGGGAAATAGACGTTTTTAAAATTTCTGTACCAGGACAACCCTATTACAGACAACACGAGGGTGTGCTAAAGGGGACTGCATTGTTTTATTGCTCATCAGGTTGCATAGGCTGAAGCAGGGAAGCATCCCCACGGTGTTTACCTGGTGCCATGAACTAAGGCCTAGGACAGGAGTGGCCAACCCTGTTCCTGGATCCTGCAGATTTCAGTTCCAACCCATATCAAACACACCTGCCTATAATCATCACGTGGTTTTCAGGTCCTAATTAATTGGTTCAGGTGTGTTTGATATGGGTAGCAACTGAAATCTGCAGGAAGGTGGCTCTCCAGGAACAGGGTTGGCCACCCCTGGCCTAGGAGGACACTTAAGCTCATTACTCTTAAAGAGATTATGATTTTGTTTGATGCCTAATATGCTTTTAATTGTTTAAATTAAACTTAAGTTAATGCTTTTAAAGTGATGTTCACACCATATCTGCAGTTTGAAATTCGCGGCTAAGATTTGTAGCACACAGCATGTTGTTGCAATATTACAGTGCTGATCCTATACATCTAGGTTTCTTCCCACCTTCTCATTTTTTTAAATGGCGACCACATGAAATATGCGTATGCGCATGCCACGCACCTCCGTTAGAAATAACAAACAGGTGGAAAAGACGCGATGTGTGAATGATCTCTATCTATGTTAACTGTCCGATCATCATTTGCGATCTCAAGCAGTTGACCTTGTTGCACAGACATAGTGAATTCACCTGATTTGTTGACAAATGGGTTTCAGATCCATTCCTTAGCAGTCCATGGGTCCTTCACTGGGCCTTTTCCTCTTCGCAAAGAAACTTTTAAAAGATGTCTGTTTTTTGGCGCTCAAGTGGCCGAAATGTAACTGAGGAAAAATAGATATTTTTCAAAATAAAAGATTTTTCAAAATAAAATATTGTTCAAATTCAGATAGTAAAAAAAAAACTTAAATAATTATTGATTTCTTGTGTGGCCCAGTACCAATTGATCAGCCCGGGGGTTGGGGACCACTGGTGTAGAGGTCTTTACGGGTCCATTTGTATTCTAAAAACCACACACCACACACACTTTGCTTTTTCCAAATGGACCCAGTCAGACCTGATCTTATTGGCAGAGAATATAGTGGCATTTAAAGGGAGAGTTCACCCAAAAATTTGATAGTTCAGCCTTCACTTGTTACAAATGTAAACATTGTTAACCACAAAAGAAAGACATTATGAAAAATATTATAAATTGGTAGCCACTGACTACCATAGTTGTTGTTATTGTTGTTGTTGTTTTTTGTTGTTGTCAGTGGCTTCTGGTTTTCAACATTCTACGTAATATCTTATTTTGTATTTAACAGAAAAAAAACAAACCACTTCTGAAATCAGGTCAACAAATGAGTACATTTTCAGTTCTGTATGAACTCTCGCTGTAGTAATTCAGCTGCTGTTTGCACGTTGGAATTAAATGCACTTTAAGAACTGCAGGAAAAAAAAATAGGGTACATCCAGAAATTCATCTTACAGATATGAGATCCATCAGGAAATCCACTCATTATGGGGCATATTTGTTCATGAAGGAAAGGCCTTTACTTTTTTTTAAAGGGGTGGTCCGCTATGATATCATATTTTAAACTTTAGTTGATGTGTAATGTAGCTGTGTAAACATAAACAACTCTGAATGTAAAAAGTTCTAAGTTTAATGCAAAGGGAGACCTTGGTTTTTACAGAGTTAGCTTAGCAAAGCCTACAATAAATGAATTTTGGTGACTGCAAAAAATAAAATAAAAATAAATAAAAAACTCTCGTGCACATGTGCTTGTTACACAAAGTTCACACATTCTCACATACACACACACACACACACACACACACACATAGGCACACACAAAGAAGAGGTCTCTTAAAGGAGCCGCAACCCATTTTCACTCGTTACAGACACTTGTCAGATTTTATTTTAGTGTGCTGACAGGAGGTTGACTGAGGTTTACACAGCAGAAAAGTGCATGCTGTACGGGCGTGACTTGGAGCCGATCCGCGAATCGCAGCACATTATGACGATGACCAATAGAGTCACTTAAGGGCGGGCCTTTCAGAGGAACTAGGAAATATGACAGTCGTTTTCATGTTAGCTGAGTAGCTGTGTATAATCAAAGTGAGATATATATGAAAAAATAACGTGATTTCCTTCAAGTGAAATATGAGCACACATTGCTTTGCATCTTAAAAACACAACCAAGCCTTAAAATTACATTCTGGACCACCCCTTTAAATAAAAATAAAGTTTATCCACTGTTTCTTAATGTTGAGATCACACAAATATATAATATAATATAAAGAATATATAAAGATTATGTTTTTCACAACTTGGCACTGAACAATGTAAAAGGAAATATGTATAAAACAAAGATTTTTTTTACTTTTCAGGAAAAACTTTCTTTGGTAAAGTGACTGTAAATCTCAAAGACGTTATGTCTGATAGATGTTCTTCAAAGGAAGAAGCAGCTGAGGCAGCTTATAAGAACTTAATGGAAAGCTTTTGCATCAATGCCCCAGCAGAAGGTAAAGTACAAAGTTTAAGTTAGATATTAAAGCAATAAAAAGCTAAGCTTTTTATTTGTACACTGGATAAAGAACAAAGAAAATAGAGTAATGTTTAGTAACATACAGTGCATCCGAAAAGCATTCATAGCACTTCACTTTTTCCACATTTTATTCTACATATTTATTAAAAATGAAAAACCTAAAAAAAAAAAAAAAAAACATGTACATAAGTATTTACAGCCTTTGCTCAATACTTTGTTGCACCTTTGGCAGCAATTGCAGCCTCAAGTCTTGAATGTGAAGCCAGAATTTGAGATTTGAGAATTTTTGCAGTACCTCTCAAGCTCTATTAGGTTGGATGGGAAGTGATGGTGTACAGCCATTTTTATTTTCATTTTTAAGAACTGAGGTCAAGAGCACTAAAGCAGGTTTTTATTCATGATGTCTCTGTACATTGCTGCATTCATCTTTCACTCTATCCTGACTAGTAATCCAGTTTCTGCTGCTGAAAAACATCCCTACAGCATGATGCTGTCACCACCACCACCATGCTTCACTGTAGAGATGGTATTAGTCTAGTGATGAGTGATACCTGATTTTCTCCAAATATGACGCCTGGCATTCACTCCAAAGTGTTCAATTCTAGTCTTATCAGACCAGAGAATTTTGCCTCTTTAGGTCTGATAATATATGATAATGAGTTCATTTTTTCTTTTGTTATTAATTCCGGAGAACAAACTTGCAAATACCACCGTTTTTCTCCGGTCTACCTGCGAAAGCAGCACCTCCAATTCTCATTCGGTTCAAAGTTTCTCTTTTTGCCTGCTTTTGTCATTGCTTTTTCGTTGGGTTTTGCCAAAGTAGAGTTATTAGCATATTCATACGGGGGAGGAGGCAGGGAGGGGTTTTGCGCTCGTGCATGTTCCGCTCAGTTTCACGTTCATTCGGATATACAAAGAATATGCGTGGGATTCGGCAGTACGCAGAGTTTCATACATCTGAATTTTTTTTTATGTTTTAGTATGATTTCCACGCAAGTCTTTGTACATGAGGCCCCTGGTGGTTCCAAACATCTTCCAGTTATGGATGATGGAGGCCACTGTGCTCATTGGAACTTTCAGAGCAGCAGAAATTTTTCTGTAACCTTCCACAGCCTTGTGCTCCGAGACAATCCTGTCTCGGAGGTTTACAGACAATTCCTCTGTCTTCATGCTTGATTTGTGCTTTGACATGGACTGTTAACCCTAGGGCCTTATATAGACAGGTCTATGCCTTTTCAAATCATGTCCAGTCAGCCGAATTTACCACAGGTGAACTCCAATTCACTGCTGCTGAAACATCTCAAGAATGATCAGTGAAAACAGAATGTACCTAGGCTCAATTTAGAGCTTCGCGGCAAAGGCTGTGAATACTTATATACATGTGATTCTTCAGTTTTTTTTACTTCTAATAAATTTGCAACAATTTCAAAAAATCTTTTTTTTTCACATTGTCATTATGGGGTATTGTGTGTAGAATTTTGAGGAAATAAATTAATTTAATCAATTTTGGAATAAGGCTGTAACATAAAAAATGTAGAAAAAATGAAGCACTATTAATACTTGCCTGATGCACTGTATTCTGAGTGTGCTACTGTTGTTGTTGTTGTGGTTGGTTTGGTGTTTTTTTTGTGAGCCACAAATGCAAAAGTGTAAGTTCAGAACAGTATAATCTAGCTTTAATCCTTGTACCAAACAGGCCAGACATACAGATCAGTGATCATTGATCATTTTGGCAAATATGAAGTACAACAACCAATAGAAGAGTTTGATGATGATGACAACAACACAACAATCTGCATTCTGAAATTTAGCCCTTTTATTTTTTACGACAAAGGTAAGTTCATTTCTTTTTAATCGTTATTTAAACGCTTTCTGAATGATGTTATATAGTTACATAAACGTACTAAAGTTTTATTTGTTTGTTTCTTTAAGACTAGCCATAATCAGATACAGAAATGCTGAATGTTCTAATTTGAATCCACTCAAAATGTTACGACTCAACTAGTTTCGAGTCGTAACGTGGCTCTAGCCTAAGGTCATAGTTTACCAATATATGTATATGTATATGTATATATTGTACAAACATCTAAATATGTAAAAAAAAAAAAAAAAAAACACATTACATTTTTAAAGTTTAAATTTACATTTTAATATTAGGGAAATATAACAGCAGTAAGCACATCCTGCAGTTTTTAAATAAAGGTTTTATTAATAAAAGAAAAAAATCCAAAACTATATAGCCCTTTGCGAAAAACTGTTTTCCCCCCTGTTAAAACGTAACTCTGGCTTATCACGCCTGAGTTCAATTTCTTTGGCCTGATTACTGCCACACCAGTTAAAAATGAATAAATCAATTAAATAGGACCTGTAGGACAAAGTGAAGTAGACAAAAAGATCCTCAAAAAATATTTTTCACATGTGGCCACATGAAAACAAGAAAATATTATGGAGAACTGGACCGGAAAGCTGAACTAAAGCCTGCATAACTTGTGTTTCTTTATATAAATCAGTGCATAGTGTATAGTTTTGATAAGTTGGCAAGTCTGGTAATGTAGTATTTAAGCATTGAACAAGAGAAGTTATCTTATTGCCTGCTCACACTATCCTATCCGTAGCGTGGTCAGGCTCGTTTCCCGGATCGTTTGAGAAGTGTGAGTGTGCTGAATCGGGCTCAGGCACGGTTCACTTAGCCGGCCCTGGCCCGGTTGGAGGAGGTGGCCCTGAGCGCAGTTCACTTGGGTTTTGGCGCAGTACGTTTGTAGTGTGAGTGCAAAATACGCCAAAGCTGAAACTGAAAGCGAGACGTGACTTTAAGGGACTGTTTCATATGGATTTATTAATCATTCTTACTGTTCAGTGAACGCAAACTGCCATAGTTTAATAGACGCAAACTCCTCACTGCACGACAGCTGCGCGCCTTCAGCAGACTTCCTCATTCCTGCAGCACGAGGGCTTTATGATTGTTTATGAGCGCCAAAAGTGGCGGATCTGTTCGGCGAAACATCTGACTGCGTGTCACTGCATCCCTAAGCACTGTTTGGTGAAATACTTGACTGCATGTCACTGCCTATCAAACGACTGAAACAATATAACTAGAGAAATCTCCACTGCGCTGCTGAGTGAGAGCGCTTCTCATTTTTCATTCATAAATTAAGTTTTGCATTATTTACAAACCAGCTAGAATAGTTGGTGTTTTTAAGATCATGCAGAATAAGTTAGTAAATGATTAATAAAGTATTCAATTTAATTTTTATAATTCTTATGTAGGTGTATACTAATAGTTAATTTGAATGTTATTAAATCAACTTCATCCAGTTTTGCGACCAAATATAAAGTGAGGACTATTTATGCTTTTTAAATCTCATTTTAAATCTTATGTTATAAATGACAATTAAAGGTTCAGTTATATTCTAAACAAGGAAAAAAAAAAAGAAAAGAAACAACTTTATTCATTTCTATTAATTTGAAGATACACAAATTAAACTGTTTCAAATGAAAAATAAATATTTGCAATCTTATTTAAAATAAAATTACTGTACAATTTCGACTTTGCTAAATAACATTCAAATGTTGTATCATAATCAGGGCTTTACATTAACAAATGTGGGTAGATTTCGGTTGTGGCGGGTTAGACAGCCACTCCCCCTAGCCACTTTGGCTGGCTGAGACTCATTATTAAATTGCCAGTGCTGGCTCGTCTTCACTACAGATTAGACTGCTAGTTTATCACCGTTTGTCTATAAGTGTACAAATGTGATCTTAGAATCGAGAAGCAGCACGACTGACAAAAACTGTTTTTTGCGAGAGCAAAGGAAAGCAGGTGAATCACTCATTGATGAGGGCTTCACTAGGTGCATTATCCATGTTGCAGGTAAATGGAGAGGAATTCAAGTGCATTTCAATCTTCATTGTTCTGAGACCGTGCAGATCACCTTGAAAACTCACCATTGCAGTGCTCCTAACATAGATATGTACCTGCAGAGGTTATCATCTGATGGTGTGATTTTGTTCAGGGTGTGCTTGCCTCCAAGTGCCTCAAAATAAACTAACTTAGTCATTAAAGCCTTCACCAGGTCGTGTATTACATGGATGTTTAGTCTCATGCTCCTCTAAAAGTGCAACAAACTACCTGTATTTCAATTCTCGTGTCCTGATAAAGTTTACCGTTTTAGTTACATTAATTTTTAGAGACAAGATAGACAAGACAATGTTAGCACCTGTCAGCTTTAATTGTGGGAAAAATGTGATAATTTTAAGCTTTTGTCAGCTAATTTCAGTTTCCGGATTTAAAATGATTTTTGGGGCAAGATCAAAATCGGCAACGTAGCGCAAAACTGCAAGTGCAAAGATGACATGACGGTCTCTCATTATGATTTATAGCTGAGTTTTCTTATCCTATTGAGAAGAGCTGCTTCTTAATAATTCATGACTGCACATGCTTTCCAAAGGCAAGGCAAGGCATACCTGTCAGTGTCAAGCTGTGAGATCCTACGTTGATGACTGGGTGAGACAGCGTCCACAGACCCATGGCACACAGTATTTAGCTGTTCATGAAGGGTCGTATGTGTTTGTTTCTATGATATACAGGATTTGTTCCATGTTTTTTTCCCGTGATGCTGTCATGGTCGACACAGCAAAGCTGTTAGTGTGGAGCAAGCATTTTTGTCGGGAGAGCGGTACGAAAATTGGAGAATGGTGGACATCGTCTTTTATCAGAAGTTTGCTTACATTTAGACACATCGCCGTGCTGCTTTGTTTGTCTAAATGCTCTAGATTACCAGCAGGGCTAATGTTTAAAATAGACAGGGCAAGAGACCTGCTACGCTGAGTCTGCATTCAGACTCGGGGATTGAGGGAAAAGTCCTCATTTATTGTGTTTGATTGGTATAAATTGTGGTTGTGTGTAAATTTAATTACAAATGACAAATGTAGCAGGGCATTAAATTACTGTTTATTTCTTTGGATTTTAACTTTGTAAACTATAAAATCATGTATCTTCTCACGGTTTGTGTCTCATTTTGTGAGCTAACTGACAACAGTTGTTCGCTTCTCACCTTCTCCCCTTTTCTGCTGACCACGCCCACTCCTGCCCTTTGCTCAACGCCCATTATGATGCATCTTTTGAAAAAATTCTGAGGTAGACTTAAACCGAAAGTGGGGGTTTCATGGCCCTTTAAGCACTGACTTGCACAATACATGCTGGTGTAAAATACAATGCAAAAATACCACTTTCTGGTCTGAGTTGATTTAAGTCACTTTATCTTACATAGATTTTTAACAGCCTTACATTTTTCCCTGTTCAATTTTGACAACCGTTCCGGAATTGCTCAAATCCTTATTTTTTCAGGACATATTATTGCTGCAGAGACCACCAAGCACTCTTTTTACAAACTCTTTCTCTGATAATGACTTACTGTTTTTAGCAATTTTTGTGAAATGTTACAAAGCTGGTCCTGGTAGCTGCATCGCTGTGTTGCTGCTTCAAGACCTGGAAGACTTGCTGTGATGATGAAACCTGTGTCTACCAAAATATCCTAAAGGAGATGGTCCAGCCTTCTGTTACTGGCCTCAAGTTAAAGCAAACTTGTATTTTGCTGCAGGACAATGATCCAAAGCACACCAGCAAGTCCACTTTAAATGGCTGAAGAAAAACAAAATGAAGACTTTGGAATAGTGGTGGCCTACTCATTCTGACCTGAATCCAATTGAAATGCTGTGGCATGACCTTAAAAAGGCAGATCATGCTCAACCCTTTAATGTGGCTGAATTTACAACAATTAAAAGATTCCTCCACAGCACTATAACACTTTTTGCTTCACTGCAGTTGTTGTTGCTAAGGTTGGCCCAATCATTTTTTTTAGGTTTAGAAGGCAACCACTTTTTCACACAGGGCTGTGTAGTTTTAGATTAAGTTTTTCCCTTAATAGTAAGAACCATAATTTTGAAACTGCAGGGTGGTTCACTTGTGTTATTTTTGTATAATATTAAAATCAGTTTGATGAGCTGAAACATTATACTGTAGTGTGACAAACGTACAAAAAATTAGAAATCAGTAATGGCCAAACACTTTTTCACATCTGTGTGTGTGTGTGTGTGTGTGTGTGTGTGTGTGTGTGTGTGTGTATATATATATATATATATATATACTGCATACATTTACTGGCCACTTTATTAGGTACACCTGTTCATCTTCTCGGTAACGCAAATGTCTAATCAGCCAATCGCATGGCTGCAACTCAATGCATTTAGGCATGCAGACATGGTTAAGATGATCTACTGCAGTTCAAACTGAGCATCAGAATGGACACAAAAGGTGATTTAAATGACTTTGAACTTGGCATGGTTGTTGGTGCCAGACCGGCTAGTGTGAGTATTTCAGAAACTGCTGATCCACTGGGATTGTTACACCTTACCATCTCTAGGGTTTACAGAGAATGGTTCGAAAAAGAGAAAATACACAGTGAGTGGCAGTTATGTAGACGCAAATGCCTTGTTAATGCCAGTGGTCAGGAGAATGGCCAGACTGGTTCCAGTGGATAAAAAGGCAACAGTTACTCAAATAACCACGCGTTACAACCAAAGTATACAAAAGAGCATCTCTGAATGCACAACGTGTCCAACCTTGAAACGAATGGACTACATCAGCAGAAGACCACACCAGTTGCCACTCCTGTCCAAGAACAGGAAACAGGCTACAATTCGCACAGGCTCACACACACAAACTTTGCCAGGTTTGATGAGTCTTGATTTCTGCAACGACATTCGGATGGTAGGGTCAGAATTTGGCATCAACAACATGAAAGCATGGATCCGTCCTGCTTTGTATCAACAGTTCAGGCTGCTGGTGGTGGTGTAATGGTGTAGGGTATATTTTCTTTTTACACTTTGGGCCCATTAGTACCAACTGAGCATCATGTCAATGCCACAGCCTACCTTACTATCATAGCTGACCATGTCTATCCCTTCATGACTACAGTGTACCCATCTTCTGATGGCTACTTCCAGCTGGATAATGCACAATATCATAAAGTGCAAATCATCTCAGATTGATGGTTTCTTGGTCTCCACAGTCGTTAGATCCCAATCCAATAGAGAACTTTTGGGATGTAATGGAATGGGAGATTTGCAACATGGATGTGTAACCAACAAATCTGCAGCAACTGCGTGATGCTATAATATCAACCAAGACTAAAATCTCTGCAATATATTTCCAGTACCTTGATGAATCTATGCCACAAAGGCAGTTCTGATGGCAAAATGGGGTCCAAAGGACTAGTACTAGTAAGGTGTAATTAATAAAGTGACCGGTGTGTGTGTATATATATATATATATATATATATATATATATATATATATATATATATATATATATAAAATGTAAACCTTTTCACTTTTTGTTAAAGTACTATTTGCAGACCCAAAGACCTAATATAAGCTAATATTTCTTCCAATGTTTAGATGGTTCCACCAAGAAGAAACAGGCAGAGCAACAGGCAGCTAGTGTTGCTCTTGATCGTCTATCGGGGATCTTCAACTGTGCTCCTGTATCAGACGATAAGCAGAACTTCAAAGGTGTTTTGAAGGAGTTTCTAGAGTCACTGGGTCACAGTTATCCCATCTACGATACTAAAGAGCATAAAGGTGAAATCAGGGAAGAACCTGGGACTAGCGGCATGACCCCAACACTTTCAAACTGTACGTACAGCTAGGAAATTACCAATATTACCAATCTACTTTGTCACTGAAATTTGGAAAATAACTTTTTAAATGATTTCTTAGTATCTATCAGTCAATCATCAGTGATGGAAAATGTTGAGTTTGAAAGCATCTCCACATCAGTGCAGCTCCCAATATGCCTAGAGTCAGTTAATGTTTCTCCAGACAGTTCTGTAGCCTCAATGAGGAAAAAGCCCAGGATTGATTGTCCAGGTAAAGACAATGTTCTTTTTGTAAATGGGCACAGTAACATAAAAATAAAAAAATATTTGCTTTATTTTTTTGCACTATACTCATACTTGTATGTGTTTATGTATTTTACAGAAATAAATGAGCTGCTTCGTGTATACAACCTGATGCCACATGTCGAGGTGGAGAACGTGAAGTGTGATCAGAGTTTTAAATGTACTGTGAAAATCAATTTGGAAGAGTTTACCTGTGCTAACAAGCAAGGTTATGACACCAAGAAAGAAGCCATTCGAAAAACTTACCTGTTGTTTGGCTGTGCAGTATCAATTCTGAATAATACAGGTATATTTGTCTATTTAAATTTGCTTATAGCTAGCTGTTCCTGAAAGGAATATTTTACCCAAAAATTACAGTTACATCAATGATTACATCTCACCCTTATGTTGTTTCAACCCCCTGGGACCCATGTTCATCTTCAGAACACAAATTAAGATGAAATTTGAGAGCATGCTGATCCTCCATAGTCCAGAGAGATACAAAAATGCCTCTGAACAGTCCATGTGTCTACAGTGGATAAACCAAAGAATTATTGTAGCTTGTTTATAATCTGACTGAACCACTGAAGGCATATGATCTGTTATAAAGATGTTTTTGATGGTCTACAGAGAGAGAGAGATCAGGGAGATGTTATCCAATATATCTTTATTTGTATTCTGAAAATGAACAAGGGTCTAAGGTGTTGACATGAAGGAGGGTGAGCAATAAATAATCTCAATTTCATTTTTGAGCCATTTAACTATTTAATGAAATGTATTTTTATGAATGACCCTTCAACTAATGCTTATTTCTTTGCCTTGAATTCAAGATGAAAAGACATCGATTGCTATGGTGAAGATGCGTTTTTCTCAGAATTCTCTTCCTCTCCCCCAGGAAGATGTTGAAGGTTCTTCAAAGTTTTACTGTTCACTAAAGAACATAAATTACACAGTTGACTATGACGGAGAAGGTTAGTATTTTTGTCTGATGTCACAATAACTGGTATTTATTTAAAAGTTTGGAATACATAACAATTTAGGAAAAAATTATGAGTAATGGATCTAAATCCAGCTCTTTAATTATATAACAAACATAAAGTGCTGCATTTAGAGTAGTTTCTGCTTGTTTTTCTTGACTTGTTGTGATGCAGTACAAAACCCACTGTTAGGAATACTCTCAACACTTTTCAGAGTTGGTGGATCTTTGTCCTTTTTTGTTTCATGACTGTCTGAGGTAACATAGTGCGGTGCATTTCAAGAAGAATCTGGTCTATCATTCAACTATGTTTCAAACAGTAATAGTATAGAAAATATGATCACATAAGAAACCATAGTTCTGGATTCAGTGTGTTAATCTTTTAATTTTTTGAAAAATACTCACTAGAAGCTTGTGATTCCATTTTTGTGTACTGCAGTGGAAAAACAAAAACGGACCATATCACTATAGCTTTAGGTCATCACATACATTTCAAATTGAAGCACACAGAGTTGTAAACAGCTCCAGATATTTACCCTTTGAAATATATACAGTTATCGGGATCAGGTTGCTACACAATACACAGTATGTGAGTTTGTAAGTGGAAATTGGGGCTAAAATTGTGCAGTGTGAACTACATTAGAAGTTGATGTGTACAAGTCTCAACACCACTATTACCAAATTGAACCTTATCAGAGGCATTCATTGAAGGATCCTGAGTTTCAGATCTAAGAGGACCATTAAAAGCCAGACAGCGGCAAAGGGGATAGAATCACCAAGAGGCGACACTCTAGTGCAATATGGGAAACAGCCACTAGATGGCGTGGTGGCCATTTTGGAATGAAAAATCCAAGAGAACAACAGCACAATATAAGTCTATAAAATAAACTAAAGTGCTGATGATTGTGATAGAAAGTGTTGTATTGTCGTCTTTCAGGTTGTATCTCAGCTTTAATGCACTTTTTAAATAAATAAATAAAAAACAAAGCAGCTGCTTGCCATCACAACAGCAATACGATCCAATGGACAGCCATTCGCTTTCACTCCAAAATATCGGAATCCAGGGCAGTGGCTGGGAGCTGCTGTTGCAATAGAACGTTCTATTGAGTGTCGCCTCTTGGTTATTCTAAGCCCTTTGACAGTGGAATGATATGTCAATTACTCTGGCATATGTTTTATGCGGCAGACTCATAAAATACTTTATTCAATACATTTCATAAAGTTTATTTATAAAATCTCAATGGAAGACTTAAATGTAGATAATGTGATAAAAAATGTAATTCAAGATAGCCTTATGTGGGGAGTCACAGCGGTGCAGTGGGTAGCATGTTCGCCTCACAACCAACAAGTCACTGGTTCGAGCCCCGGCTGGGTCAGTTGGCATTTCTGTGTGGAGTTTGCATGTTCTCCATATGTTCGCGTGAGTTTCCTCTGGGTGCTCTGGTTTCCCCCACAGTCCAACAACATGTGGTACAAGTGAATTGAATAAGCTAAATTGGCCATAGTGTATGTGTATGAATGCAAGAGTGTATGGGTGTTTCGCAGTGTTGGGTTGCGGCTGGAAGGGCATCCACTGCGTAAGACATATTTTGGATAAGTTGGTGGTTCATTTCGCTGTGGTAATCCCTGATTAATAAAGAGATTAACCTCAAAAGAAAATGAATGAATAAATGAGTCTTATGTGAATGACCATGGCTGGTCTAGTAATTATAGAATTCTGGTAGATCCGGTGTTAAATGCCATTGGAAATAAGAGGTAAAACAAAAAATAGGTGTGCAACATAACCAGTGACCATAGAAACAAAGACAGAACCTAAATGAAATTAAGGCAATTTAAAAGCAAAAAGAAATTGGAAAAAAACACAAGGACTGAAGAAAACAGCAAAACATCTAAATAAATGTCTATGGAACAGAAATCTGACATTGGTTTAGTAAGTATTGCAAAAGGATGCATTTTAGCCGATTAAAATTTAAATAAATCTAATTTATTTTGTTTGCAAAAAAATAATAAATCCTGCTTATTTGAGCTTAGTACGCAGCACAACTGTTTTATTTATTTATTTATTTATTTATTTATTTTTAATTCTAAATCTTTTTCATTGTTAAATTAAAAGCACATCTTTATTGCATAGCAGGCATATACTCTGTAAGTGTGCCACAAATATATAACCTTAACGCATTAACCACATTAAACATGACATGGTTCTTTTTAGGGTCCTCAGAGGATGAAGCCAAGTTGCTTGCTCTCCAGAAAGCCTTACGTTTTCTATCACCACTTTTTAATTATCCTTCCCTACCTGGAGCTGATCATCCTGAAGAGGTTCTGAATCAGTTGAGCTCTATCCTAAAGGGAGCCAGTCAGAAAGATCCTGTTGTTTCCCTGGTTGTTATGAACAAGGCCTGTGTCCAGCTGTCTTTCTGTGACTATACAATGAAGTGCACATGCCAAAGTACGAAGAAAGCAGCTCGAAATCATCTCAGTGCACGAATACTGGGACTGCTAGGGATAGAAACAGGTCAGAGCAATAGAATTTCAACAAGTTTGTCTTTTTTAAAGCTTATTTTTTTATTTTAATTCAGTGATTTCAATTCTGTTCTGTAATTCATGCAGATGCAAACAACGCAAATTTGAAAAACCAATTGGATGTGTGGTTCACAAAGAATAGCCCGCCAAAACCAGTGTTTGAGGACACAGAAGTGACTGGAGCAAAGGCTACTTTCTCTGTTCAAATAACCAGCTGCAGTCCAGGTAAGCATTCTTACATGTCACGGACACTTCCAAAACAATGAATATTTATTACAATTTCATTGTATATAAATACTTAATTACTAATAAGGTACTTTTCTCAAAAAATACATATTTATTACCATCCTCTGAAAAAAAAAGTGTTCTCACAAAGTGTCTTGTGTGAACACAAAAATGAAGCATTACAATATACTTTATATGGTCAGGACTGGATTAAGAACATATTGAGCCCTGTGGTTATTGCAAATCTAAGGGCCCTATTTATTTTATTGCCTCACAAAGGTAATAATAAAATAGAATAATGGCTTTTAAAGATATATATATATATATATATATATATATATATATATATATATATATATATATATATATATATATATATATATATATATTTTATTATTATTATTATTATTACCTTTGTGTACCTTTTATTGTTACCTTTGTTAAAATAATCGTAGTCATGTTAAATCCCACACAATTAGAGGTTGCAGGAACAGTTAGAAATGTAGACAGCAGAGCCTTACATTTCTGCAATTGAAATATTCTCTCTTTATTTTGAGCACACTGAAGAAAAGAAAAAGAGGATTATCTGAATGGACTGTGATTTTACTTTTTAATAAGACAAAAAGTACCAATGCAGCAAACGCATTGCTTTAAACTTTCATTAATCTGTATATACGGCATGTAAAACTCTGGGGTCGGGAAGTTCTCTGAAGATAACATTATCCTACAAAAATATTTTTATGTTTTTTAAAGGTAAGTGAAGGTTATACAGTGTGTTGTTAAAAAAAAAAAGTAAACACCGCCCCTGCAAGTTCTAGAAGAAATCAAGCCTCAGTCAGGTCAGAAAAATTCATGCTAAAGTAACTCAAAAGTAATGTAACGCATTACCTACTATAAAAAGTAACTACTCTAAGTAACGCGACTAGTTACTTTTTTGTGGAGCAACTTAATAATGTAATGCATAATTTTCTAAACTAACTTTTCCCAAAACTTGTTGTGTAGACTTTTTTATTTGTTTGCACAAGAGAGCGCGACCGGGACATCGGTTCAGATACGAGTCCATCAAACAGCAGGATTTTGCATTTCCTAGCTTTTCTTACTGCACGTTATCAACAGATATTGTTTGATTTTTTTTGTTCTATAATGCACTTGGTTAGCCTACATTTGACTGGACCGTTATCGTGGTTGAGCCGAAATAAAGAACTGTCTTGGGAAATAAGGGACTTTGCTGGAAAAAAAACAAAAAAACAGATGCCTGGTCACTCTTACTGGAGACTAAAACAGAGCTATTTGAAATACGGTTTGAGCTACAACCACTCCTAGCCATAATTTAGCAGCGTCACTGTTTTTTAACATTAGTGAGCTTAAAGGAACTCTTCATATTATCGGAATGCGAAAGCATAACACAAATAGTTGTTTTCTGTGTCATCCCTCAAATTAATTCCTTAGCTAATCAAGGAACCCTTTTTTATGGGCCCTGGGCTTCAGCCCAACCTAGCCCTTATGTTAATCCAGCCCTGTATATAGTGTATATACTTTATATTTTATATTCTATAAACTTAATTTTTTGCTATATACATATTTTCATTATACTTTATTTCCTATGTTTCCTTAGGAGGTTTATATATTTACTATTTGCTCTACAAGGTTGTACTTATTGGATCATAAAACGTCAAAACAGTAATAGCGTTGTGAAATGTAATTCCTTCCTGTGATTTCAAAGCTGCATTTTCAGCATCACATGATGCTTCAGAAATTACTGTAACATGCTTATTTGCTACTCAAAAATATTATTATTATCATCATCATCATCACTATTATCATGGTTATTATTATTGTTGTTGTTGTTGTTGTTGTTGTTGTTGAAAAGATGATCATCATGGAAAGACTTCAACCATGTTTTGTTCAAGATTCATAAACAAAGTTCAACAGAACAGAAGTCACTCTTATTTTAACATTACAAATGTACTGTAATAACTGTCACCTTTGATCAATTTAATGTGCATCTGCTGATAATAAAGTATAAAATCTTATTGAACCCCTAAAATTAAATTATATTTGATTAATATTAAAAACCTGTCCCACTTAAATTGTCGCTTATACCTGTGAACTTACATGGTAACTAGATGTGTAAGTAGGTTGTATTTACAGCGTATTTAAACACTGGTACATAGTATTTACTTGTGGAATACTGGTGTAACTACACACATGTAACAACACAGTATGTGTATGTTGAAATGTGAAACAGGACATTAATAACACAATCTTTGATAAACTACACCTTTAATGCGAATTACTGATGTGATTCTAAAATTTACCCTAAAACTACATATAAACATAAGGCATTTGTATATTTCTATATACCTTTATACTTTTTTTTGCCAGAGATTTGCTTTTTTTAAACACTTGTAGGTTTTATATATTACACAGTAATTTGTGACCTTTTTACACTTTATATTGAGTGGACAGCTCCTGAGGATTGACCCTGTAATTACACTGGCATCACAAGGTGAAACCTTCTAATGCAGTGTTAGTTCTGCCATTCTTATTCTAATACAGTGTTCAGAAGTGCATGGTATGCAAACATGTGTGGAAGTTGGAAAAACACTTGCCCATGTTGTAGTTACACAATACACTTATGTAATTTTTGTTACAGATGTGTACTTTTTTAGTGTTACACATTTGAACTTGCACATACTCTGGTGTGTTGTTACGTGTGTATTTACACCAGTTTTACACAAGTAAATACTATGTACCAGTGTGTACATACACAGTAGTTTCATACTACCTACACATCTTGTTACCATGTAAGTTCACAGGTATAAGCGACACTTAATATAAAGTGGGACCTAATAACCATTGAAAACAATTTTTCTAACCAGTAAACTAGTTCAGGTCCTCAACTGTAAAGTGTGTACTGCTGCTTACGTTGACAGTGTTTGTATAGGATATTAAATATTAAATATTTAAACATTGCACTTAAATAAAATATGATTGTTTGATTTCTAGACTGGGAGGACAGTTGGGAAACTGCAAAGATGAAACTTCTTGAAGTGCTGAAGAACAGATTTCAGTTTCTGGATGAAAAGAACTACTGAAATCCATGCAAGATGAAAAAAACACTGTTTGTTGGAAAAATCTACTGTAACTTGACTTGGTTGAGGTGCTTAACGCTGGTTACAATTGGAACATATATACGATTATATTTTAAAAACAATAATATACAGTATGAACATTTAGGCAGTACGTTTACTGTACATGTATTCTTGTTATTGGACATGGTAGTGGGATTTAAATCAACAAAAATGTTACTGAATTAAAGTATTTTAAAGGTATACCAATTAATAAACAAGGTGAGTTGTCAAAGATGTAAAACATGAAATAATTAAATTATTGAGAGATTTTTAACTATTATAACAACTAAACGTAGGAAACAGAGTAAATAGGAAGGATAAAAAGATTTCTTGGATTCAAAAAGTCAGTAAATCACTGCATTAAACCCATTTGAATCAACTAGAATATATTAATAACACATTCAGTATAACTGGATTGAGAACAAATGCTTAATTTATTTTTCCAAATTGTACTTGATGTCATGTTGTATTTGCTGAAAAGCTACTTGTCATAGTTTCCAAATAGAGTAGTATTATAATCTATTAATTTGAAGAAAAACACTACTCTTCATAACCATTTGGCTGATCTTACATAATTATTATGGATCATCAGCATTTATTTATGGTGGATTCTCATGGCCATTTTATTATTATTGAGATTTTGCTGAGGTTTGTACATTTTGAAAGCTGTTTACAAAAAGAAAGTTTACAAAAACTAAATTGTGACCAAATTTGCAATTTAATAATGATGTATGTATTTATTAATTTATTATACTGTTCTTCGGTAGTTTTGCATTGCAATTGTTGGATGAATGGTACATTATAACATGTTTTCTGTATTCCCTACATTTAAAATAAAATGATCCCTCAAATCAGTATTTGATGTGCACATTTTAATTTATATAAGCTGCCAAACAATATGCTGGATAACATCTAACAGGTAAGTTATCAAAATAAAATAAACCTCTTAATTTTGGAAAAATGGCAGCATATATTACATGTAACAAGTAATTACAAATATATTTAGAATACTGGTTCAAAAAGGAGATGCTACCTTCCATGCGTAGTTAAATTATGGCCAGTTTTGATTCATCAGACAGCATTAAATACAATGAAAAACTTGCTTTTTACCACAACCTATGCAAAAAGACTCACTATGTAACGTAACAGTAAGGCGTTAATATGTGAACTGAACACTAGGTGGCATTGAAACGCTAGTCTGAAAGTTGTATATGGGGAGAGAAGGAATGCATCTCAGGTTTTTTTTCCAGGGTCGGGATGTTCTTTCTGGACATTCTTAACACCTAGTTCTTGCCAACTTCATACAGTATTGTCTTTTGCTTATTCATCTATTATAGCTTTTACCATTGAGAGGAAATTGTTAATGTGCAAACACGTTTTACACATTTTATATTTGAATGGAATGGAAAATTGTACAATTAATTATGAATTCCATACATGATATGCAAGTTAAAGGCACTGTAGGATACACCGTGTCCATGTGGCTGTTTATGACGATGTGTGTTTTTTTATACTTGTTTTGTTTTTGTGTTGTTCCTGCATGCTAAATGTGACACTCGTATGTGACCGTTTTATATAATTATTGTTAATAATAATAATTTTCTAATTATATATGCTTCTGTTCATTCGATAAAATAAGGATTTAAAAAAAATATTGTGTAAAGAAGATTTACAAAGAGTTGCTGTGTGCTGGCTTTGATTGCTAACACATCAGTGTTACATTATTTATATAGATTTATATCAAATTTACAGATATATATATATATATATATATATATATATATATATATATATATATATATATATATATATATATATATATATAATTAATTAATTCATTTTAATTTCGGCTAATTACTTTATTAATCTAGAGTCGCCACAGCAGATTGAACCACCAACTTATCCAGCATATGTTTTACGCAGCGGATGCCTTCTAGCTGCAACCCATCACTGGGAAACATACACACTCATTCACACACATACACTACGGACAATTTAGCCTACCCAATTTACCTGTACTACATGTATTTGGACTGTAGGGGAAACCGGAACGCCTGGAGGAAACCCATGCGAACACGGGGAGAACATACAAACTCCACACAGAAATGCCAACTGATGCAGCCAAGGCTCGAACCAGCGACCTTCTTGCTGTTGGGCGATCGTGCAACTCACTGCGCCACCATGACGCCCTCATATAAAATTGTAGATTTTACTCAGATTCATTTGGTAATTTAGTCTTTTTTGTTAAGTTATTTTTAAGACAATATTTTTATATATATATATATATATATTTTTTTTTTTTTCTGATATACATTATAGTGCTAAGAATTCCAGGTGGAATAGCTCTATTTGGAACAACTTCATTAGGTAAGAATGATTGGGATCATTTTGTAGGGTAGCGAATCTGCATAAAATATAATAAGCATATTATATGCATAAATAAAATCAATAGAGAAAAAAGAACAAAAAAAACAAAACAAAAATACACAGCCCACTTTATTATGTACACTTTTCTAGTCCCAGGTTGGACCCCCTTTTCCTCAGAGATTTTAGTCCATAATGACATGATAGTATCACACAGGTTTGTCGGCAGCACATCTATGATGTGAATCTCACATTCCACTACATCTCTCCATCCCAAAAGTGCTCTATTGGATTGAGATCTAGTGACTGTGGAGGCCATTTGAGTACAGTGAACTCATTCAAGAAATCAGTCTTAGATGATTCACACTTTATAATAGGGCGTGTTATCCTGCTGGAGGTAGCATCAGAAGATGGGTACACTCAGCAACAATAATCCGGCAGTCTGTGGCATTGACATGATGCTCAATTAATACCAATAGGCTTTAAGCTTGAATCGTTGATACAACAGGATGGATCCATGCTTTCATGTAGTTGACGCCAAATTCTGACCCTACCATCTGAATGTCCCAGCAGAAATCAAGACTCATCAGACCAGGCAACGTATTTTCAATCTTTTATTGTCCAATTTTGTTGAGCTTGTGCAAATTGTAGCCTCAGTTTCCTGTTCTTAGCTGACAGGAGTGGAGCCCGGTGTGGTCTTCTGCTGCTGTAGCCCATTCGCCTCACGTTTTAATGTGTTGTGCGTTCAGAGATGTCAACTCAATCTCATGGCAATTCGTAACTTTTTAATTTAGTAGCTAATTTGTATGAATTCGTATGAGCTAATTCATACAATTTTGAATGATTTGCTCATCACCCAATGACGGTTGGTTTAGGGGTGGGGTTGGGTTGGGTGCCACGCCTCCTTTTAAAATCGATTGAGCTCATACTTAATTGCCACTAAACTGACAAAACATAAAATACTTACGTTTTCTCAGGTTGGAGATGCTCTTCTGCATACCTCGGTTGTAACGAGTGGTTATTTAAGTTGTCTTTCTATCAGCTTGAACTAGTCTGGACATTCTCCTCTTACCTCTGGCACCAACAAGGCATTTGCACCCACAAATCTATACATGGGCTGTCACTGTGGTGGTACCTTTTTAAAAAGTACAACTTTGTACTTGAAGGTTCCATATTGGTACCTCAAAAGTAAATATTACTACCTACAAATTTTAAAAGGAACATTTTTGTACTTTTTAGGTACCAGTATGTACCCTTGAGGTATTATTATGGACCTTTTAGATACAAATTTGTACCTTTTGAAAAGGTACCACCCCAGTGACATCCCGTGTACCTTTATTTCTAAGAGTGTGCAGTCACTCCACAAATCTCTTGTACTGTGAACTGTCGCTCCTGATCATATATAATCCTGACTAAGCATTGCATATCTTGCTATGTGACTATTGTCACAAATAGAAGTGCAACATGTTCAATGTGGAAACATATTTTGCAGCTTGCATATTTCTAACAGCTTCTATGTTGTTTGTTTGTTTGTTTGTTACAATACATAAAACTATCATATGTCAGAACACACAGAAAAATCTAATTATTCTGGTATACTGACAATATTTGTGGTCTCCTTTCACTTTGGTTATGAGCAGCTTTATATAGCTAAATATAATTTTGCAATCGACATAAAAAAAAATAAAAATCAAGAGGATTAGTATAAATTCACAGAGCGTTTTGTGGTGAACCATTCTACTAAATGTTCTATTATGTGTATAGTAATGCACCGAAGCTTTGTTTTTTTTCATCTCTGATGTTCTGCCATTGCAGATTTTGCACCTTCCAAGACATGAAGCTGTGAAACAGACCTCCGATCTAGTTCATCTTTTTTTTTTTTTTTTTTTTATGGGGCCATAGCACTCTCAGGGTGGGCTGACTACTTCGGGAGGAGGGCCAAGCTCAAGATTAGATCCAAACCTGGTGGATACATACCCTGGCCTACCATATACAGTAAATTCTCTGCACAACTCATAAAAGATCTGCAAAACTGATATATTCTACAGTAACAATATACACCTTTGTCACACTCCATTTATTTTAGTCTAGCTCTACCCCCTGTTACTGTTACATAAGAATGTGCAATCTAACCACAGTCCTTAATCTGTCTGTGGTGCCAAAAACCGTTGAAGTGTGCAATTTTCATGTTTTGCATGCAGAGAAGGAGAACTTGCTTTGGTCTTTAATTCCCTTCCATGTGTGGGTAACAAAATCAGATAAATACTGACAGGAATGCACTATTAGGCTTTTAGAAATGCCAAAACGCCTTCTTTTAAAGGAAAAAAAACTGTTATTGTATTTGAAAGGAAATATTAAAGCTGTAGGAATGGGTTTGAATGTGTGAAAACATGCCGAGGGATGAAAGGAAGAAACAGGCAGGTGGTCCCATGCAAATGCCAGAGGTACTTGCTCCCACCCTGTCATGTAGTCTAAACGTTTGTGTCTGAAAAGTTAATCCACCTGACATTACAGAAACTGTCTACTTCAGTGGATTTACTATCCATAACAGCAATCATATCGCGTTACCGTAAGAAGGACGGCTGTGTTTTTACAACTGTTCAAACACAAGAATGAATATCAAGTGTGTTTCTTGGTGCTGAGCTGAGCATATTCTTAGAACATGATCATTTTATTGGGAATATGGGGAAGTTGGATGATTTTTAGGAGCACCCTCATTCATGTAAAAATATTGTAAAGACTGAAACTATATATTCTGTAAATAATTTCATATACTGCACACACTGGGCATTTACAATCTATGCCAACAGTTTTAGTCTAAAAAGGCTTCTATTCTTTAAAGAGCAAATGGGACGTTGTGAAATGAGATTCTGTAGCTTATGGAGGGTCGATTTTGTCACATAGCAACAGTGGTGGAAAAAGTACTGAAAAATTATACACAAGTAAAAGAACCATTACTTGCCCAAAAATGTAGTTCAAGTAATGTAAAAGTGTCTGTTGTAAATATTTCTACAAAGTTTGAGTAAAAAGTACCCACTTTAGTCGGCGCAATAGCCTAGTGGTTAGCGCGCCGACATATGGTGCAATAGCATGTCAGGGTGTCGTGAGTTTGAATCCCGGCTCGACGACATTTCCCTACCCCCTCTCTCTTTCTCCCACTTCGCTTCCTGTCTCAATACTGTCCTATCTAATAAAGGCAAAAAGGCCAAAAATAAATCTTGAAAAAAAAAAAAAGTACCCACTTTAAAACTAGGGTAACATTTTATTTTTATGGTCCATTTGAGTATCAGTAGACTGTCTGCTTAATCTGTTGATACTGCTGCTAAACAGATATCTGACTATAAGAAACTTTGCAGGTACATTTCAACTTACCCTAACTTCAACCTAACCTAAACCTAACAGTCTACTTATAATCCAATGATAATTAGTTGCAATGTAACTTAAATTCAACAAACGGACCATTAAAATAAAACATGACCAAAGTACTTAAGAGTAGTGAGTATTAGGCTGTATTATGTGCTGGTGTGTGTAAACGTAACATTCTGTAGTACATGTAGTTTTTGTTTAGGGGGGCTTTCACACCTGTGAATTGATTAATTTGTTCCGAAACAGGGATTAAAATTGTTACATTGTTGCTCTTTGTTCTTGGTGCGGTTCTCTTTCACACAGCAAAGTTTCTAAACGGACCAAAAGACCTAAAAGAAGTCACGTGGGAGTAAACACTTCTCACATTAGTCAGAGTTTCAGGGTTTATTTTGCAGAGCCCCACTCAGCTGTCATGTGTCCTTTTTTAATTCATGACGATGAGCAATAAGACATTATAAGCGAAAAGCTGAACTTTAATTTTAAATGGTGACACCCAATGACATCTTCACTAAATAAAAATAAAAAGAGATAAGACCTTCTCATACATAGCAATTATGCATTATAGAGAGAAATAACTGAAAGGCTAAACCAAGGCTGCTGTTCAGTCAATTTTCCCAATGGATAAACAGCTCTCGTTAATAGATAACATGCTTTCACTTTCTTATTTGACATGAAATTGTCATTTACCGTAAGAATGACATCCCGCCCTACTCATAATTTTGTCTTTATATAGCCATATATGCCTATTATATAACCATAATACACTGTGATATAGCCTGGTTCGGATCATATTGCTTTCTCACTACAATGGATCTGCTTCAGAGTTTGTTTCAATTGAGTCGAGGCCACCTCATTCAGGCGATCTCGGACTGATTGATTTGGATCCAAGCGTGATTGCTAGATTCACATACGCCAAACGAAACACGCTTACTGGGGAGAGGCGTCAGGTTCCAAAACAAAAGTCTAAGTGTGAAAGCACACTAAGACTATTTGGCAATTTTATCTAAACTGTCTCTGGGTCAGTGTGTGTAAAATTTTTGGCCATCTCCTTGGACACTTTTAATGCTTTTAAACAGTTTGACGCATTTATATAGCTACCATGTCTTGAGGTTGTTCAGTATGATGCGATTTACTTTCGATGTGCGATTTGATTGGACAAGAATTGCAGGACTGATTTTTCTACTCACTGTAAAAAAATCATAAAAAAGGTCAAATGACTGGCAGCTACGGCTGCCAAACAAAAACCATAAAATTACAGTAAAATTTATTTGCTGAAATAAAGTGCAAAAAATGATAAATCTACAGATATTTTCATTAAAATGTTTACAGAAAAACACTGTTATTTTACAGACTTTTTCTAGATTATTATGATCGAACACCATCAGTAAAGTGAATGCACTAAAAGTTCAAGAAAAAACAATGTTATTTAAAAGATTTTCCCTAAATCATTACAATTAAACACCTTTAATAAAATGCCAAGACATGCTTATGGTCGTAATTTAAGTTTTATTTTGGATCAAAAAAACAACAAATGAGATACAACTGAATAAATTCTCAAAACTGTAAGATTAGTTACATTTTATTGAAGAGTATACCTGTAAAACATGTAGAGGTCTAAGTTATAAGGAATGATTCATGAATCTTAAATGAAATGGAACTGTAACGTGAAGGGGACCCTGACAAAGAAGTGCAGATCCAAATGCAGATTTATTACACAGAGATGGTCAGGTAAGCCACAATTAACACAAGGGCGACCTGCAAACAGATGTATGCAGGGAATCCAGAGTCATGGTAAAATAACAAGCAAATGATCAGTCCCAGCAACAAACAACATAAACAATTAACTAACAAAGCAAGGCAAGGCAAAAGAAGAGAAAGCTGTCATAATGTTCACAGTGACAGTATAACAAGACTAAGCAATTGGTACATGCGTCTGTGCTGCTTTTAAAGTCCATGTAATCAGTTTATAACGATCCTCCGACTGCGTGTGTGTGCAATCAGCAGAATCTGAAACAGGTTCATGTGAGCGCTCTTAGTGTGTAACTTTATTGTACGGATTAGATTGTAATAATCTAGCAAATATCTGTAAAAAAAAAAAAAAAACTGTGTTTTTCTGTGAACATTTTTAATGAAAATATCTGTGGATTTCTTATTTTTTGCCCATTTGTTTCAACAAAGAATTTTTTACCTTAATTTTATGGGTTTTGTTTGGCAGCCATAGCTGCCAGTCATTTGACCTTTTTTTTTTACAATCTTTTTTTTCTTTTAATTTACAGAGCATGTAATTACAATTTTTTGATGGTGTTCCATCATAATAATCTAGGAAAAGTCTGTAAAATAACAGTGTTTCTCTGTAAAACTGTTATTGTGTAACTTTATTAAATGGATTTGATTGTAATAATCTTGAAAATACCTGTAAAATAACAGTGTTTTTCTGTCAACATTTTAATGAAAATATCTGTAGATTTATTATTTTTTGCACTTTATTCCAACAAAGAAATTTTACTGTCATTGTATAGTTTTTGTTTGGCAGCCGTAGCTGCCAGTCATTTGACCTTTTTTTTTTTTTTTTTTTTTACAAACTTTTTATTTTTTATTTTACAGAGCAAGTAATTACAATTTTTTGATGGTGTTCGATTTTAATAATCTAGGAAAAGTCTGTGAAATAACAGTGTTTCCCTGTAAAACTGTTTT
This sequence comes from Danio rerio, assembly GCF_052040795.2. Classification (NCBI taxonomy): domain Eukaryota; kingdom Metazoa; phylum Chordata; class Actinopteri; order Cypriniformes; family Danionidae; genus Danio; species Danio rerio. The sequence goes on along the minus strand of NC_141045.1, from coordinate 29,942,860 downwards.
TGTGTAACTTTATTAAATGGATTTGATTGTAATAATCTTGGAAAAACCTGTAAAATAACAGTGTTTTTCTGTAAACATTTTAATGAAAATATCTGTAGATTTATCATTTTTTGCACTTTATTCCAACAAAGAAATTTTACCGACATTTTATGGTTTTTGTTTGGCAGCCGTAGCTGCCACTCATTTGACCTTTTTTTTATGATTTTTTTTTACAGTGTGTGGCAACCCCTGATTAATAATGGGACTAAGCCGAAAAGAAAATGAATGAATAAATTATACATCATTGACATACAATCCAACATTCAATTCCTTCAAACATAAAAAATACATTCCATTGTAATTAGGCCATTAAGAACATTAAGAATTACTATAGTCATGCAGCAGCACAACTGCTTTGAGATGTCAGTGATTGCTAATTGAGGCTGATTTTTTATTTGGGGCTTGATGAGGAGGAGCCAAATCAATTAACAAAGAAACAAAGCACCAATGTTGGCACCTCACAACAAACTGCACAGTAAATCCAGATAAACTCTGCTATCTCTGAACACAGCACAACAAAATGCCTTAACTGGATTTTTAGTACAGGGAAAAAATAATTACACCTGATATGCTGAGTGGCTCTGCAACCAGGGGCTTGCTGAGGAGTTCTCGTTTTTAAATACAGGCTCAAAAGGTTAGTGCAAAGCAATTTAATGAAATACTATCTGGATTTAGCATACGTTAAATACAGTTTTAAAACTTTGTTAATAAAAATATAGTATTGGAAGTCACAAAAGGGGAACTGAAGCTGATATTGATAAATGTTTTAAACTTAAAAAAGATTAATAAATAAATTAATTAATTAATTAATAATAAGTTGGGTCACACTTTATTTTGATGGTTCGTTTGTTGAATTTCAGTTACATTGCATCTACATGCCAACTAACTCTCATTAGATTATAAGTAGACTGTTAGGTTGGGGTTAGGGTTAGCGTAAGTTGACATGTACTTGCAAAGTTTCTTATAGTCAGATAAATGTCTGTTTAGAAGCAGTATCAGATATTAAGCAGACAGTCTATTGGTACTTAAATGGACCATCAAAATAAAGGGTTACCATAAGTTGATATAATAAGTTAAATATAAAAGAGTGTGCTACTTTATTTTAAGTGGCAAAAGTGAATTTATGCAGTTTTAAAAATAGGTAATAATTCTGAGATTTACTAAAGATTACATTCAGTAGTGTATTTAAATGATTGTGTTTTAAATGAATGTTTTTTTTTTAAAGAGTAAATTTAAATATGGCAATATAAATTAAAATTGGTTTAAATGTTGGTAAAACTTTATTTTGATTTCTCCTTTACATAAAAATACTACATTGTGCAAAGTAGTCGGGAATGTCACTTTGTAAAGAAATATAACATTCCTGCACACATACAGTACAAAGTCCTGTAGCCATTAGTGTTTTGGTTTCAAATATATCATACCTAACAAATCCTGTGCTTAACCCTTTAACTACCTGCTCTACCAAATGGTTGACCATGATTTGACTGTTTTTAATAATGACTTAAAATGATTTATAGAACAACTGTATTAAATAACGGTTACACTACACAGCATTGTTGGTTTATGAAAAAAAAATCAAATAAATATAATCCTGCTGCACTACTACACTCGATTTTGGTTTTATTGTAAAAAGACAAAACAAGAAAGTGTGTTAAATGAGATGCTGAAAATTAATGAGATGCCACGAGTGGGGTCCGCGGGCCAAAGTTGGTCCTTTGTAACCTTTGGTTTGGCACATCATCCTATCAGAGAAGAAAGTGAGAATGATGGAGAGAGTTTAGGAGAATGCCTTTAACAGAGATTGTCATTTCTAATTTGACTTAACCCTATTCAGTATGTTTGTTTTATTGCTGCGCTATACAAAAAACAAACTGAAATTAAATGATGTAAATTTAAGAGTTTTTTTTAAATACTATCATGGAAAGATGACTATGAAGAAGACATCAGCGAGCTAATCAAGGCAAAAACTAGTGTAACTCCATACTTTTATTATTAAGTGTGTCAAATGAGATGCTGAAATATTTTATGGCATACTACAGAAAATAAAGATGATTTAGTATTAAAAAATGTTTTATTTTAATTATATCATATTTTCCGATTTTTCAGAGTATATGTATTAATTTAGCTCCTTTTACCATAAACCTGCATATTAACCCTAACATAAAATTTAGTAGAGGTTAATATTTTAGAAATGATGGGATGTGTTAAAAGACATTGAGAGTTAAAAAAAAGTGCAATAGAGGCAATAATGACATTGTGTCTAATAACTAGTTTTCAACCCCCCCCCCCCCCTTTAAAAACAAAAAAATAAACGTTTTTAGCTAAAAAAAAAAAAAAAAAAAAAAAAACATAAAAAGATCTTTACCTGACATGTATTCAGGTTACAAAATACTTATTCTTAAGTATCTTTAGAGTGTTGAAAATGGAATGTCAAAATAAGCACAACCAAAAGGTTTAGTGTAAAAAAATCTTCTTTTGACAAATAGTATTTTTACTTGTATATTGTGGATTTGTAACTCACTTAAAATACATTAAACAAGCACATTTTCAGCTAAATGAAATATTACATCATCATGCTATTGATGAGATGTCTCTAAAAAGGAAATTACTTGGCGCATGTTACTGGTGAAATCCCATATTTGCTGTAGTCTTAATGACTAATGAAATTGTATTATGGAAACTGACCAGAAATAATAAAACGCTCAGGGCAACTGAACATGGTAACATTCTGGCAGTAAAGTATGCAGAGCAAGTTTCTCCTAATTAGGTATGGACGAGGGACAAGTTCACTACGAACGAACTTGGTAGGCTTTCAATAGTTGCTTCTTTCAGCAACACCAGTGGATTCATTGTGAAAACAACCGACTTCATGGGAACCAAACAACTGTAGAGCATATAAACAAATGCAGAATTACATGTACTGTCGCATGTCTGGAAAAAGCAAAGTAAATATCTATGTGACTCTCTCAATCTGACATATGTTGACAGCACAATAACACTAATGTGGTGTATGTGGTAACACTTTATTGTGACGGTTCTCTTTAGGCCAGAGGTGCCCAAAGTTGGCCATTGTAACCTTTGGTTTGGCCCACCATCCTGTCTGAGAAGAGAGTGAGAATGAGACTATGAAGAAGACAGCGAGATAATCAAGGCAAAAACTACTGTAACTCCATTCTTTTATAAATTAGTTGTATAATTCATTCTGAAATGTAATGTAAACTATACTTTATTAGCTAATATAAAGCAATCATTTCTAGTTATTTAAAAATATTATTAGATAAATAAGGAAATTACACTTGGCAACTATATCGCTATAGCGTCAATCAAGGTTGGTTTTTGGCCTTTCATGAAAAACTGTTTTGGCATCCCTGCTTTAGGCATTATGTTGTGGATTAGTAACTTTGCAACTATGTCAAATAGCAGTCATTAAAAGATACGCAATCTGCAAACATGCGCATTATAGCCTGCAACCATTTTATTGGCAACCCATCACACATTCTGCTGTCTACCAGTAACTTTGCAAGTAAATAGTACTTGTTCTACCAACTTTTATATATACACCATTTACATGCATGCACACAAAGTGAGAAGAGTGTGTCTCATACAAGTGGTTTGTCAAGCTTACTTGCCATGTATGAAGCACACTCAGAATTGCATGATGTTACTCCAAAAAGTGGCATGTTTATAAGAAAGTTTCCGGTGCATATAATTTGTGTCAGAATAAACCGGATCCGGATCCAGCACATCTGAAATCTGATCCGACACCTCATTTTACTGACCTTCTCCTCACATGCACCCCTGCTCTACACTTTCTTCCACGACTCCCCAACCCTCTTTGTCCGCTTTCCAAACCTTCTTTGTCCATGAGACCCCCCGACCTTCTTCTTTTAACTTTGGCCTGCGACACCCCCTCCCCATTCTTCAGTTTGTCCGCGAATTTTTAATGACCACCAAGGGCCTACTCACAATATGGTATCCGAACCATGCCCAGGCCTGTTTGCCGGATTGATCAAGTTACACTTGGCTTGTAGTGTAAAGAGTAAAGCGTGCCAGAGCCCAACGTGACTTTTAAGAAACTGTTTCATATGAATTTATTAATCATGCTTACTGTTGAATGCAGACTGTCGATAATTTTCAAGGACACAAACCCCTCACTGCACAACAGCTGCACCTTCAGCAAACCTCCTATTTCCTGCAGTACGAGGACTTTATGATTGTTTATGAGCATCAAAAGTGGCGGATCTGTTCGGCGAAATATTTGACTGTGTGTCACTGCATATCAAACCACTAAAACGATATAACTGGAGAAATAGCCACTGTGCAGAGCGAGAGTGCTTACTGATCAGCGCATCATCGATGACGTAAGTTTGCCCTGGCCCGAATGTAATGTGAGTGCAGGCCGTCGGGGGAGATGGGAGGGTGGACAAACGTGCTTTGTCCTGGTTTAAGGAAACTGTACATAGTGTGAGTACGCCCTAAGGGCCCTTGCACACCAGGATGCTTTTTGCTCGCATTTTCCGTTGACGTTTAATGCCTCGTGACTAAATACAGTGGGCTACACTGTAATCATGCACACCAACACGCAAAACGCCAGGCATAAAAGTACCATCTTAAAAGAAACACCCCATGTTCATTTTTTTTTTTGTTTTGACACGCAGCATCAGAACCTTCTCAACCAATCAGATTGGCACTTTTGTTCACATGCACAGAGCTCCTGAAATTACAATAAATGGCACTCTGAGGTGCTCAAGCGCAAAACTGTCAATGCGAGCGCACATTGAAGAAGATGCCCAGAGGCGATATGAACGCAGAGCTGCTTATTGCCCTGTGTACAATAATCATTTCTTTATCACTAGAGCTGCAGCTGCTACTTGAACCATCCACGCATGTTCAAGCCACCAGTAACTTTAACATCACGAGTGTGAACTTCCTCTCTTCCTCTTCTTCTGTGTTATAAGTGGGGTGACAGAAGCTTAAAGTTGTGTAGCGCCATCTAAAGTCAAGGAGTGATTTTGCATACTCTTCTGCTTAACGCCAGTGAAAATCGCTTGGGTTTGAATCCGGAAAAACGTCTCGTAAAATGCTGACGATAAATGCAGAGAGTCCTGGTGTGTACAAGCCTTAAGAGGCAGGAACATTTTTTTGAAAGATGGCACACACTGATGATATAGTGTCCCCTTCACTTTACTGGGGCATTAGGACTTACACAGACTGCAGGTTGAGCACCCTCTTCTGCCTCCCTAACACCACTTCCAACAGCAACCTAACTTTCCCTTGTGGTCTCCCATCTAGATTCTGACCAGGCTAAGCCCTGCTTAGCTTCGGTGAGTAACCAGTCTTGGGTTGCCGGGTGATATGGCTGTGGTTTGTCAAGTCCACTTACCTGCATGAAGCAGACTTGAAATTGCACATTCATTCCTTTTCTTTTCGGCTTAGTCCCTTTATTAATCTTGGGTCGTCACAGCGGAATGAACCACCAACTTATCCAGCATTTGTTTTACGCAGCGGATGCCATTCCAGACGCAACCCATTTCTGGGAAACATCCATACACACTCATACACTACAGACAATTTAGCCTACCCAACTCACCTGTACCATATGTCTGTGGACTGTGGGGGAAATCGGAACACACAGAGGGAACCCAAACAAATGCAGTGAGAACATGCAAACTCCACACAGAAACGACAATTGACCCAGCCGAGGCTCAAACCAGCGACCATCTTGCTGTGAGGCGACAGCACTACCTACTGCACCACTGCGTCGCCCAGAATTGCATATTGTTTCTCCAAAAAACATGGAGTGTTTACAAGAAAGTGTCTGGTGCATATGAAGAGGAAAAAACTGTGTACATAAAATCGACCATCTAGTTTAACAAATTAAGATGCAGAGCTACATAAAATATAAAATTGCTAAGTTTAGGGGTATGCAAAGAAATAAATTTCATGTGCAGAAAATAGAGCCATGAAATAGTTTATCAGCCTTATTTTAATTATTTTTACACCGGATTGGTGTATTGTTTATAAGCCAACCTGTTGTTACATTTACTTGCTGCTTTCGGATAGGTGTCAATGTTCTAACCAACCAACAAGCCCTTTTCTGGGAACTGGGAACCAACAACAGTTATAAACACATTTTTCCACACATGGACTCCAGCAGGCAAAAGACTCATGGCTACTGACTCATTTCTTCTGTCCCTTGTTGAGGCCAATTGAGGCAGCTTGTTCTTACCCCCATGTAACATATTCCACACCAGCCATGTGCCATATGCAGATTGTATTTGGCATCACATTCATAAGCCACACGGGCCATTGTAAAATGTTTTGCAAAGCATTAGAACAAATTTCATTGAACTGCAAGCAAAAACTCTGATATGATAGTTGTTTCACAATTCTCACACACAATATACACTAACATTTTATTATTTTGTTCTGACTCAATTTTTCCAGATTACTTTTCAAATTGGGGCACAAACACATTTTTGAAGCATACAACACAAGGCCTTCTGATTGCAGCTGACCACTGTGTTTATTCCAGATTCATGCTGGTTACAATATGAAGTAAATGTTCTGGTTTTATCATAGAGAAGCATTTTTCAAGCTATTTTCATAATGAACAGGGTCATTATAAAAGCATCTATGGTTGTGGGAGACATTGAAATGAAGAAATATATATATATTACACATACCACAATTATGAGGAGTATACATCTGATCACATCATAAAAAACCCTCTAAGATCAAAATTCATTTTGTGGGTTAGAAATTCACAAATATGTGATACATTTAGAATTATTCTATTATTGAGATTATATGTTACAAATGTAACGTTAGCAAGCAAGCACACATATTTCAATTTAAAAGTATTTAATGATACTAAACGGCTGCTTGCCATGGCACTATTATAAAGTATATGATAAATGTATTGTCAAAAGTACATAGATGGCATGCTAAATCAACCAACTTTCTGAAGTGAATATTAGAGGTGACACTTTGCTATCCTATAGAGCTATAGGAGAGTATTTATGAATGAAAGTGAAGCAACACAACTAACGAGGGTAGGTCATAGGATAATGACAACATGGCAGATGTGGTATATTTGAATTTAATTCACATTACCCATATTCATTCTTTGCAACAGTTGTAAATAACTTTGCAGTATGTGATTTTAAATTAACTGTAGGTCAAACGAAATAAGAAACAATAAAAACAAAACTGAACGTGCTGTAATCCTGACAGTAAGATAGAAGTCACAACAGTGGTAAACAGTATTGGTAACACTTTACAATAACAGTACATGAACAATGATACATTAACATATAAACTAAGCATTACTTTATTATGAACTGATGATTAATTTTTGTATGTGCTAATCATGAACTAACTTTAACTACCTGAGTCACATGAGTTAATTTGTAAATAACATCTACCTTAATCACTTGTTAGTACATGATTGTTTGTTAATTATGGTAATTTATGCTTATTTTAACCATCATGAACTCATTATATGTTAACATACAATTATATCATGACTTTACTTGGAGGGGCACACCATCATTAACCTATTCTTAACTACTCGTGAATTCTTTTTGCACATCTGTCTAGTATGTTTACACTGAATAACAATAGTAAATGTTTTGTCAGCATCAACATGAACAGGTAAACATAGTTTATGAGTAGTTAAGGACAAGTTAATAGTGATTATCTCCTCCAAGTAAAGTCATGACATAACTGTACAACAGCTCAAGAGTTCATGTTGGTTACATTTAGCTTAATCTTAAATGTTAATTTATACAGTAGTTGACAACATGATCTCTCATGTGGCTCATGTTGTAGTTAATGCAGCCTGATCTCACGAGAAAACAAGTATTTTAGGTTTTGTCAGTTTAGTGGCTAATTCGTACAAATATGTACAAGTTTAGTCGTTCGAAATTGTAAAATTTTAAAAAGGTAAACTAAACCAAACCGTAATTGGGGGATGAGCAATTCGTACTAAATTGTACGAATTAGATCGTACGAAATCATACGAATTTGCCACTAAGGGCCTACTCACACTATGCCATCCGTAGCGTGCCCAGGCCCGTTTCCCGGATCGTTTGAGAAGTGTGAGTGCGCTGAATCGGGCTCAATCACGGGTTCACTCGGCCGGCCGGGGAGACGGGAGGGGGGACAAGCGTGCTTTGGCCCATTTCGAGGCAACTGTACCTAGTGTGAGTACGGCCTAAATCAAAAAGTTACGAATTGCCATGAGATTGTGTTGGTTAATATTAGTTCATGATTAGCACACTCATTATCAATTCATAATAAAGGTTTAGTTTACTTATCAATACATCATTATTCGTGTAATGTAATTGTAAAGTGCTACCAAAGTATTTTTACTGCACTGTTGTAGTTAAAGACACTACCTTTTTGGAAATTGCTAATTTTCTAGCTCTATATATTTACAGTTTATACTCACCTATAGAGGATTGCACTATTAAATAGCAACACTACACATTTTTTTCGAAAGTGATTTGAAGTTGTTAAGAAATAAAAAAAAAAATAAAATGATAATAATGCTGAAAATTAAAAAATCCATTGCATCTTCAATCTTTAAAACATCCAGCCCATATGAATTGTGAGCACTATAAAGCTACATTAAGAGATAAAAAGTCACAATTAGAAGAAATAACACGGAAATTGCATGAAACAGTTAACTTATTTTCAGTTTTAAATGAATAAAAATGTCAAAAAAAGGTTCTATGTATAATATGATGTGCAGCCTCTAAGTCATCTGGACTTAATCAGTCCATTTTCTAAAGAGGAGAAAGAAAAAAGCAGTTCTCATGTCCCTCGAGCACTGTCTGTCTGAGGAAAAAGCTAGTGCCAGTATGTCTCAGACGGGTTTTTTGGGGGGTCTTTTTTGTGGTGGGGTTCTGTGGATGGTTGTGGTTTATGAAAAGACTCAGTGACTTCACCACGTTGTTGCTCTTGGTTAGATCGACAAGTTTCACTGCCATTTCCTTGAAAGGGGAAATACAGATCTTTCCCATCTACCGTAAGCTACATCATCTCTTTTATTTTATCAGACAGACTCCAACAAAGCCACAAGAAAGAGATATTGTCCATTACAAATATGTAAGGATGAAAGACCCTTTAGTTTGTGAATTGATATCCTTGTTTTCTTTATCATTGTTTTCCCTTTGAACAAATATTGCAAGATTTAATTCAAGAGGATTTAATAATAATAGTAATAAATGGGAAAAGCTGGAACATTCAGGGCTGATTTCATTTACAAGGCCCCCTGAGTGTTCTCAATCACACTAGTAACTGTGAAAGGAATTTGACCAAGATTAGCAAGGAATTAACAATGTTACACACATGTCATTTTTATGTCAAATTAAGAGGAAAAGATAAAATAGGAAATTCCAAACCTCCTGTAATTTATCAAAATATATTTTAGATGAAAATTGTTATGTCTTGTTGTCATGTTATCCTAACAAAATATCAAACCAAACATTCAAGGGTGTTTTAAACAGCTGAATAAAAAGTTACTTTGAGGTTCAACATAAACTTTTCACAAATGATGTGTTCATTTTCACCATAATTTGGAGAAGAAACACTTTAAAATGTTGTTCAGTAACATAACAGGTTATATATCATCTTTTCAGAGATATTTAAAATCAATAAATACTTCATAAAATATTGACAAACAAAATTAGTGATTATAATTATAAATGTTTATACTTTTCATCTCTCCTTTCAGTTGCTTGATTTTCTCCAACATGCCAAAATCGAATACAATTTTGTGTGTTTTTAATTTTTATAATTAAAGTACAGCTACACTTAAACACTACTGTACCTTTTAGCATGATTTATTAGGGGCCAAGCATTGAAGGTGCGTAGGCACCTATTGTATCCGTTCCGGTTCTTCTTCTTATTCTTCCAGCTTCTTCCTCTTCTTCCTCTCTGGAAGTCTATGGCAGGCCTATGAACCATTTGCAGCATTAGCGCAAACTTTGGCACACTGATAGAGGACAGTCTGATCTTCAACCACAACAGACTTGGACTCAATAACTCAAACTTTCTAACACCACCACTTATCCAAAGTTTTACTTATGTTTATCTTTATAAGTTTTGAACCGAATGTGCTACAATCAAAATTATATCATGAAAATTCTTTTGCTTTTTTGAATTTTTTGCAAAACTTATTTCAGCAAACTCGTTCTAGGCCATTTGTCTGATTTTTACCAAAGTTGAATAACATGAACTATAGACCATGCTGACAAAAAGTTATTGAATTGAAGTTGATTAGACGATTTCTTTTCACTTAACTTTTGAACAAATTTCATTTAGATGTTGCAAAAATGGACTTGAGACAATATCTTCCTAACACATTGGCGTATTCACACCAAACTTGTGTTTTGGTGTGTTATGACAACCATGGATATTGCCATCTGAAATTACCTGTTTCAACGCACTGTCCCCTAGTGGCCCGGAGATACAAAAAATAGTTTTTTTGCTTATAACTTTTTAACCCTTGGTCCAAAATTCATAAAATGTGTCTCTTTACATCCAACGAAGCATGTCGAGTTTGATTTTCCCAGGTCAGCCATTTTGGCCATCGGCCATTTTCAATCATATCAAGAATTGCTATATTTTACAAACGCATAGGCAAATTGTTATGAAACTCAGTATTTGTGTTCAGGACTCTGCCCTGAAGGTGTTCAAAAAGTTTTGTCACAGTGCCACTTTTTGGTCAAACATTATAACCCTATTTCTAAAAATGCATATAACCTTTGGCAAATTTAGCTTATTTTTATGGAAATTGGCAACAATCCTTGGGTTGACCTGAGAATATTGTCACCAATTATGTCCTAATAACTGAATTTCCTGTCCATCATCTAGCCTTAAGTAAAAAAAAACTACTTTTTTAAACTCCTCCTACATCTTTGGCTGATTTCACTCATCTCATATCATCTGCAGACCATGCTGAAAATTCTTTTTGAATTTGTGTTGATACTTTTGTTTACTGCTCCGACAAATGGGATGGCATGATGCCAAGCTACATCTGAGGCTGTTTCTCTGCGATAGTTGAAGATAATGACACTAAATTTTAGTTCTGTCATTGTTGCCTCACACCCTAATAAAATGGGGACAGCACCACCTATGGGTCAAGAGTTATAAGACATTCATTACCCATTATTAATGAAACTTGCAAATTTGGTAATAACTTTTACCTGGATATGCTTATTTTGATGTAAATTATTCCTTGGATCATGCTGACAACACAGATACCAATTATGCCATAATCTGCTAAACTTCCTGTCCGCCATTCTGATTATGTTCAAACTATTCTTTTTTAAACTTCTCCTAGACGGTTGGTTCAATCGTCACCAAATTTGACTTGGATCATCTTCAGAACATGTAAACTAAAAGTTATGGGATTCATGTTGATAAACAAAACATTTAGCATATGCGCAAACTTGATGTAATGCTGCCAGATGAGATTACAGGCTGAATCACTGCAATGGTTTAAAGAAATTAAAGTATTGAAGCCAAACTTAAAGTCTACTGGTCTTGCAAATTCTTTGGATCACACAGAGAACATTTATATCATTTATTCCCTAATTTACACAATTTCCTTTCCACCATCTTGAGTTAGTTTGAATATTTGTTGTTTTGAACTCTCCATAGATGGTTAGCCCAATTTCCACCATTGGCTCAGAACATGATGCCAAAAAGTTATAGATATTTCTCATTGCTTTGTAGCTTGTTGTCATGCTTGTTTATTATGCGGACCCTGGGCTGGTTGGCCCTGATAATTGCTGCTTGCAGCTATATTTAGAATTGTTATTATATTAATTTTGTATTCACTAAAATGAACTAAAATGTTTTCAGTACTCAAAACATAGCTGAAATAAATTACATGAAAATTAGTTTTTTCAAAAATCACTAAAATAAATACCAACGTCAAAGCACATAACAATGTCATTAAAATATACAGTAAAAGAAAAATCAAAGAACAAAATTAAAGCCAATTTGAAATGTGAATAATTTTTATAACAATGTATAATGAATGTCAATGCATAATGTTGCTAGATTATGGTCAGTTAATCAAGTCATGTATGCATTAATTACTATAATGAATACTGAAATTAGAGGACAGAGGATCATTGTGCTGTGGAATCTAGGGCATGGCTGCTCATTGAACCTTGCTTCTTTGCCACTCAATTATGCCTTTGAATATCTTTGCCAAATGAACCTCACAATGGAATCTTTTTAAAATGCAATTCATCATGTTTTGTTTCTCCACAGGTTGAGGGATGTTGGTTATTTGATCTATGAGGGTATTCAGGCAATGGCGCTGATTGGATTTCTGGTGGTGGCAGTGTGTGGATTGCTGGTTGCTTGGGCCGATCAGTTGAAGCAAGCTCGGACGCCATTGTTACCTCATCGCCCATTTGTGGTGGTGTGGAACGCACCTACTGAATCCTGCCGTCTTCGATTTAAGGTTCAACACGTGTCAAAGATCTAGCAAAATTCACTATGTGATCCAAATAATGGGAATACGAATCAGAATGTGAATCCTATTGTCATTTTATAGATGTACAGTACAATGAAACTTAAGTGTAACTTCATGTAGTTTAAATTCACAGTAGCAGAATACACAAAAAAACAAACAAAAACAAAAAAACAGCAACATGACAGCCATAATGAAAATGCATATTGTACAGTGCCATGGTGATGTGCATTGACAGTTGAGTGTATACGGGTGATTCTAGAATTGTGGGTACATTTAGCCTCTCCTAACCTTCTAAATATAAAAACAAATAATAATATTAATAATATTAATAAACTAGTTTTAAGTTATAATACAAATTAAGTTACATTATCTCTATAAATAACATTTGTACTGTATGTGTATTTAGGGAAATTAAAATATTAACTTAAAGGTCCCATTAAAAATAAAAATAAATCATTCAAATAAAGATTTTTAGAATTATTAATTAGTATCAGTATTGTTAATTTTAGGATATCTATAATCTAGTGCACACCAAAACAGAGACAAAATTCACGTTTAAAATATATAAAGTTAATGTGAAGCTTGTAGCTTGTAAAGCTTGTCAATTCCGCCTAAATGTATCAACGGTCTGATCAAATCATAACCAATCAAATGGCCTCTGGTATCTGGCATGCCCGCCCCTTTCAAGACACCACATTTGATGGCTTGAGCTTAACCTCTCTCATTGGCAAAGTGGTGATAAAACAAAACGCTATTGCCTGTCTCTGTCTCTGTCTGAGCTACTCTGTCTCACACTCTCTTGTTTCAGTGAAGATTATGTCAAACATTGAATAAAAATGCACTTTTCACAACACTTCATGGGACATTTAAAACTCCAACTACAGTATCTATTTTTGACTGTCATCATACATTCACCTTCACTCACTCACTTACTAACTTCAGCTTATTCTTGGGTTTATCAGGGGTCTCCCCAGAAGAATGAACTGCCAATTACTCTGGCAATTGTTTTGTGGATACCTTTTCTGCCACAATTCTCAGTACTGGGAAACACCCATACACCCATCTGCACACTATGGCCAATTCAATTCACCTATATTGCATGTCTTTGGACTGTAGTGGAAACTGGAGCACCCAGAGAAAACCCACATAGACACAAGGAGAATATGCAAACTCCACACAGAATGACATCCTGCTCCAGCCAGGACCTAAACCAGCGACCTTTTTGCAGTAAGGGTAACCACATCATCCATATTTTTTCTGTCTTTACTATACTAAGTTAAAGAAACATTTGCATTACACATCTAATTTTGGTATTATTTGTAGTTTCAGTTAGGAAGAGCATTTTGACTACACTGATAGAAATAACATGTGACTTTCTCCATTTCCAGTTCTTCTCTCATTCATTTGTACAAAACACAAAATGTAATAGTAGACTGATTATATGTCAACACTGTTACTGTGATATTTCACCAAATTTCTCATTGACAATTTGAAAACTCATATCTCAAAAGTTCACACTAAGCTAATGATTAATAAAGCGTATTTGGGATGCTGTCCTGGGAGAGAGCCCTGAGCTCGGAATATCTTCGAGCCCGGGCCTCCTTCCCATTAGAAGAGCAAGAGGGGAGTTTGAGCTCTAGTAGCTCTCGAGAATACCCCTGCTTGTCAGCGTGCTAAAATGTGTCTGTCTAAGTGTTGTCTTAAGAATCTTATTTGGAGTAGTCAATTGGCTTATGGTGCATGTCTTTGGATGGTTGGAGAAAACCGGGGAACCCAGGGGAAACCCACACGAACACAGGGAGAAAATGTAAACTGCGCACAGAAACGCCAACCAGCCCAGTGAGGGGCCGAACCAGTGGCGTTCTTGCTGTGAGGCAATAGTGCTAACCACTGGGCCACCATGCCGCCCTATCAGAAATGGAGAGGACTAAGGCTGGAAGGGGGATTCTTCAAAATGAAGATAACTGGAGCGGAAAAAATCTGATTATTTATAAGTGCATCAGTATTTATCTGATTGGTGCAAAATACGGAGCTAACGTGGTGCCAGCCATGTTTAATCATAAGCATGTGACCCTCTCGAAATTAGTTTATAAATAAACCGCACATGATGAAAATATGTTTACAATTCTGTTTAACAATAATAATAATAATTCCTTTTCAAGACAAAGCGCTTTAAACATTGGGGGAATCTCCTCATCTACCACCAGTGTGCAGCATCCACCTGCATGACGCAACGGCAGCCATATTGCGCCAGACCACACACCAGCTGTGTGCACAGTGGGCAACCATGTGAGAGTTGCAGAGAGCTAACTGCCGGCGTTTTAAGATATGCCATGTATGGTTTGAGCTTAGCATATTGAGCTAAAACATAAAATTGCAAATGTCAACTCTAATATTGTCGACTTTTAGTGATTTAAAAAGTTTAACAACAAATTAACAATTAGTAACAATCAAATGTCATCTATCACATTTATGCATTTTACATTATTTTACTTTAGTAATATATTCAGTTTCCTGTGAATAATACATTTGTTGTAAAATGAATGAAATGTACTCAGAATTCTGGAATAAGTTATATATAAATCACTCACTAAAATAAAGGTACAATGCTATTACTAGGGTGGTACTGTAGCTTTTCAAAAGATAAACATTTTAAAAATATGTATATTTTAGATACTAAGATGTACCTTTGGTTTCCCAGAGATGGGTTGCAGCTGGAAGGGCATCGGCTGCGTAAAACATGTGCTGGATAAGTTGGCGGTTGACTCCGCTGTGGTGATCCCTGATTAATAAAGAGACTAAGCCGAAAAAAAAATGAATAAATGTACCTATGGGATACCAATATGGACCCTTTAGGTAAAAATGTTTTTTTTTTTTACAACCCAGGCTCATTCTAAAAATGTAGTCCCATGGATGTTTCTAGAGACCCCGAATTATGTTGCCGAAGGTAAATAGCAAACAATGCGGAGCGGTGTGACACCGTTCCTTTTTGGCGCTTACTGGCTGACAGCTTACCTCGTGTGGAGGACTTTTCCGCTGCAGCCAGTTTGTCCAGTTAGCTTATTGTGTACGTCGGCGGACTTGAGGTGCAGAGAGGAGTTGACCACGACGACAGGGAAGAGTGGTTCCAGAAATCAGGTAAGACAAAAACAGAATCCAAAAAAGTAAAACGAACGAGTGATTAACAGGGATGAGAATGCGGTAAAAATCTGAAGACGTGGTAAAAATCAGACAAGGGCTTTTCTTTTTCTGGACGGCTTTTGTAAATCGTCGGTTGGGTTTAGGGAAGTAAGTGGGTGGGTGGGTGGGTCAATCGGTAAAATAGGTTGGGTTTAGGGAAGGAGGAGGTTGGGTCAGTTGATTGGCTGGCCGCCTAGTCAATCATTCAGTCATTCAGTCAGTCAGACGGACGGTCAGTCGAAATCGGCCTCTGGAGCGTTTACGCGAGAACAGCACGGGTGCGATAAGCGCTCACGAGAGACATTTGAGATACAAAAGTGCACACAGCGGCCTCTCGTGGATTCGTGAAAAACAAAACTTGCAAAAACAACAACTGCAAAATTACGTACGTCCCTGGACGTATTTCACGGCCTAAAGAAACGTCCAAGAGACTACGTTTTCAGAATGACCCTGGGTTGTTATTTTTTAACTTCTCCAATTTTTGTACCTCAACATAATATTCATATTATTATATAAATTTGACATAAAGTAAATTTCACAGTGCCATAGTAATTCATTCATATTAAACAACTAGTGTATAATGTAATTAATTCAGATAACGGTTTGAACATATAAGCAGTAGCAGGGTAAAAAAAGTATATTGCACAGTCCCATGTGAAACATAATTACATTTTGTCTGTTTCTTTGCAAGGTGGATTTGGACCTTAGTGTTTTTGACATCGTTGCTAACCACAATGAGACCTTGAGTGGCCCCAACGTCACAATCTTTTACCACAGTCACCTGGGTTACTACCCTTACTACACAAGCTCTGAGACTCCTATCAATGGTGGCCTTCCTCAAAACCAAAGCCTGAGCAAACACCTCAGCAAAGCTCGAGCGGATATTGACAAGCTCATACCTATCAAGGACTTTCACGGTCTTGGCGTCATTGATTGGGAAAACTGGCGACCGCAGTGGGTGCGCAATTGGGGCTCGAAAGACATCTACCGAAACAAATCTAAGGAGCTTATAAGAAAGTTACACCCTGGCTGGCCACAAAGTAAGGTGGAAAATGAAGCAAAGGAGGTGTTTGAGAGGGCTGGACAAGTGTTCATGAACTCAACTCTACTGCTAGCTGAGAGTCGCCGACCTCATGGTCTTTGGGGATTTTACCTGTTTCCTGACTGTTACAACTACGGTTACAAGCAGCATCCATTGCGTTATACAGGAGAGTGTCCTAATATAGAGCATGTACGCAATGACCATCTGATGTGGTTGTGGAAGGAGAGTACAGCCCTATATCCTTCCATCTATCTAGACTATGAGCTGAAATCTTCGACTAATACTGTCAAATTTGTGCACTACCGTGTCAAGGAGGCCATGCGAATTGCTTCAATTGCCAGGAATGACTATACACTGCCAGTTTTTGTTTACTCCAGACCCTTCTATGCATACACGTTTGTTGTCCTATCAGAGGTAAGTAGATTATTGGAGTTTCGTGATAATATTTTCAGTAGATCTAGAAGTTATAAGATGTGCTTTGACTTATGAAACAAAGTTGTTGAGTCAATGTTGCTTGATATCTATCTATCTATCTATCTATCTATCTATCTATCTATCTATCTATCTATCTATCTATCTATCTATCTATCTATCTATCTATCTATCTATCTATCTATCTATCTATCCATCTAGCTGTCTGTCTGTCTGTCTGTCTGTCTGTCTGTCTGATAACAA
This sequence comes from Danio rerio, assembly GCF_052040795.2. Lineage (NCBI taxonomy): Eukaryota > Metazoa > Chordata > Actinopteri > Cypriniformes > Danionidae > Danio > Danio rerio. The sequence continues at coordinate 29,925,419 of NC_141045.1, read as the reverse complement.
GAGGTAGGAATCATTAAAATGACTTTGGGAAAATATTATTTATAGTTGATAACTGACGCTAAATTTAAATCACTTGTGTTCTTCCAATTAAATTCCAGACCTAAATTACTACAAATAAAAATAAAATAGTTTTATATATATATATATATATGGTCCCACTTTATATTAAGTGTTCTTAACTACTATGTACTTACATCAAAAATCAATACAATGTACTTACTGTGTTTATAATGTATTTGAGAACGCTTGTGGTGCTCTTGAGTTGGGATAGAGCTTGGATTATGGACAGGTTTGGTGGTATGGGTAGGTTTAAGGGTGGGTTAAGGTGTAGGGAATGGTCAGCAGTGTATTTACAAATGTAATTACAAAAGTTAATTACAGATGTAATTACATACATGTATTTAATCAAGCATAAGTACATAGTAAATACATGTATTTACACTGATTAAACCAATAATTCCTATGTAAGTACATATTAGTTAAGGAAACTTAATATAAAGTGGGACCATATATCGAATATTGTGCAATACACAAGTAGCAGTGCGATATGAGGAACTACTTTCGTATGCCATTCATTCAAATCAAAACAGCAAAAGGGATTTATAAAGCATAAATAGTCCACACTTTAAATTAGGTCACAAAACTGCATGAAGTTGAATTAATAAAGCATTTATTAACATATTAGTTAACTATAAGTATATGCCTGAATAATAAGTTATATAAATGTTGATTTTAATAATTTATTTATTATTTACTTACTCATTTAGAATTATCCTAAACACCCTCAACTACTCTTAAATACAACTCGTTTGTAAATAATGCGACACTTAATTTAGTAATGAAATATAAATCATTAACTAAGAATGAAATTACAATTGTTAAACACATTATATAGGTGCTTATAAGTCAAGAATAGAGCATTTGTAGCTGCAGTTATAAACTGCTTACTAACGTTTATTAATGTAGAGGTAATGCTTAACAAATAATGAATTTACTAGATGCTAATGCTTAGTAAATGACTCACAGTGTGTAGTTATTATAAAGTGTTACCTAAATTTCTATTGGCATCAAGTGTTTTGTACGGTGTTTATGTGCCCTGCATGCATTTCACGTTCACTTGCTGCGCCTCACATTTTGACGGTGTGCTCTGTGGGTCTGCAGTTGTAAAAGGACAATTCTGTTAAAACTGAAAGAATGTTCCACATCACACATCAAAATCTTACCAATTACCAATCCAATTCTTGTTTTTTATTGTTTCAGTGGCATAATTGTATCTTTTTGATTCTCAATTTGTTTTATCATTTTCTGTGGACAAGTGACGTTTTGCGAGAAGCCCTTATATAGAGCTGGCTTGTGCATGTATTATGTAATTTACTAACCTCGTTCACGCAGGTGCTCATTTTTAAACACTTAAATTTCTGAATTTTTAGACAAAAAAAAATTTATTTTTAGTTATTTGGACAAGAAACAAGATTAAAACATTTAAAAAAAGAAAAGCTTTTATTTTATTATTATTTATTTTATTTTTTTTGCAGTGCATCACTTTGTTTTCAATTAATAGAATGGTAAAATATCATATCATTGAATTGTATTGGATTACTCAGTACCAGCTTTCTATTTTGCACACTCTTCAGCCAATTAGAGGGACCTGTCAAACACACATTGTTTTAATCACTCATCAAATACTTGACTGACAGATCCAGCCCCTAAATCACCCTCCTCCCTAACATCTTAAATGCCAGAGATATGCTTAAACACTCATCTTTCACCTCATTATGAGTGGAATGTTCCAAATCAAACTCTGCAGTAGGTCCGCAGCCGTGTTTTCAGTTTGATGGGACCACCCGCTTTTCTAGACAGTGAAGTACATCAAGGTAATGTACTTATTATGGCTAGTTTAGGTTACAACCGATAGTTTCCATATGTTCATTGTGATAGTACAGACTCAGACCTTACATTATACATTTAGCTGTATTGTATTGAATTACTTCCCAAAAGGCAAAAAAAATTAAAGGTGCAATTACACACTATGTATGTATGTATGTATGGGTAATAATAATGAATATGTTCATATTTACCAAACCTGTTAAAAGATGTAAATAAGAATGTTCTGCTTTGAGTTGCTCTAACATTAAAAAAGATTACACTTTACGAAAAGGTTCTGGTAGTTAATGTTAGTTGATATATTTACATGAACATGAACAAACAATAAACAATACATTTATTACAGCATTTATTCATCTTTGTTAACATTCATTCATTCATTTTCTGTTCAGCTTAGTACCTTTATTAAACTGGGGTCGCCACAGCGGAATGAACCGCCAACTTATCCAGCATATGGTTTACGCAGCACATGCATTATAAGCTTTAACACAGAACTTATAAATAACAACTTATACATCCGTTCCAACAGCTCATTTTCCAACAGCTTTCATTTATAGCATTCTTTTTTGCTGAATATTATTAAAACAAACCTAATATTGTATTATCATGTATACAACAAACAGTAAATATAAATATTTTCTCCAGTAAATATTATAACAAATAAATAACAAGTCTAATATATGCAGTTGCATCAGAATAATGTAGTTATACTAGCTAACAATGTTTATTTATACTATATTATATATATACTATAATATAGCCTAACTTACCTCAACTGTCTCTATCAAATGTCCAGTCTACATCATTCTCGTGGTTACTAAAACCCATCTCATCCTCATTTTCATCTGCAGGAAGAGCCAGTTCTGTCCTTTTCTTGTTTCACTTACCATATGGCGGTGCTCGCTAATACACTGTTCCCTGTATTTTTATCTATTTAAAAGTAGCATTGCCATTAAAAGTAGATTATCCAGAATGCAAATGCCATTACCATATGACCAATCAACATTATATTACCAGCTTTCAAGTTCTTATTGTTTCAACTTAAAAGTTCACAGCAGTTCACCAATTGCAATATTGCACGTTCCACTATTGCACAGTGTTGCCATTTGGCAACACATACATTTGATTGATTTACAAAAAAACTAATTTGATAAAAAAATAATAAATTGAGTTGTGAATATGTCATCATAACTTAGTAGAGGTGATGTTTCAGATTTTTTTGTGGATCTGACATAATTTGAGCCATTGTTTTTATTGACGTTTACATTTGCATTCAGCAACTACCCACAATAAACGCCAATCTGTCAGAAATCGTGCTACAGAAAAACACTGCATGGCATGTGACTTAACTAAAGTATATCATTGGCTACACTAAGGACTTCTCTTTTCAAAAAAGAGATTAGGGTAATTAGGCAAGTTAATGTACTGTATAAAGTTGGTTTGTTCTGTAGACTATCGAAAAAAGAAATAACTTAAAGTGGCTAATATTTTTGACCTTAAAATGTTTTTTAAAATTTAAAAACTGCTTATATTCTAGCCGAAATAAAACAAATGAGACTTTCTCCAGGAAAAAATAAATAAATATATATATATATATATATATATATATATATATATATATATATATATATATATATATATATATATATATATATATATATATATTAGACATACTGTGAAAATTAACCTGCTCTGTTAATCATCATTTGGGAAATAAATTAAAAAGAGAAAAAAATCAAACGGGGGTTAATAGTTCTGAGTTCAACTGTACATCTAGGCAGTTGTTTTTAAATAAAGCCCTTTGGTCTTGTATTATTCATTTGCCAAGATCACATTATCTCTTTAACATTAACTCTTTAACATTATTTAACAAGTTAAGCATTTGGAACCTTATTGTAAATTGTGACTATGTATTTAGAAAGCTTTTTTCATATTTAATTTTATTCATTTTAATTTTGAACAGAGTGACCTGGTCCACACCATTGGAGAGAGTGCAGCATTGGGGGCCGCTGGGGTGGTCCTGTGGGGGTCATCTGAGTATGCAAGATCTCAGGTATTTTCTATAAAAATATACAACGGTAAATGTTCATTTTTCATATTTTTTATATATTTCATATAAGCTGCTTTGACACAATTTACATTGAAAAAGCACTATATAAATTAACATGATTTTAATTTAAATGAATATATGCTGTGTGTATGTATATATATATATATATATATATATATATATATATATATATATATATATATATATATATATACATATATATATATATATATATATATATATATACACAGCAATGCAGTCAATGTGGTTTTCAGAGTTGAAGTTTAGTTCAGTTCAGTGTGGTTTAAATTTCACTGCTGAAAGTCTAAACACTGAAGAGCAAATCGATCGATGCTCGACAAGTCCTGAACTAAGCAAGCCAGTGACGACAGTGGCGAGGATCAAACTTCACCGGTTGACAAAAGTGAAGGAAAAAACCCAGAGAGATACCAGGCTCAGTTGGGCACAACTTTTTTTATGTACATAAAAATCATGTGATTGCAAAGATTACTACAGAATTGAGAGATTAATAGACCACAGATTAATAATTTAAAAATGACAATTGTTTTACCTGACAGTTTCATTGACATTTGCCTAATTTTGCAAAAAAGATGTCACAAATATGACTTTTCTTCTCTGAAATGTAAGTTTACACCTTGCAAATGAGTTAACATCTCACAATTCATTTTTTTTTTTTTTGTGGTTTAGCAAGAAAAAAAAATAACAACAACAAATAACTCACAATGGTAACATTAAATTACCAAGTTTACATCTATTGTATCAAATCTGACTTTTTTTTAATTATCATGAATGCCTTGCAAACAAAGTTCGTTTTGTGTACTTTTGAAATTATATTTTGTAATTCTGGCTTTTTTCTTAGAACTGAAGGCTGATTAAAAAAAATAAAGGTTATAAACCTATACTTTTGAGAGGGAAAGTAACGTACAGTATGTCAGATATACAGTTTTTTAATTTTTAATCTTTTGGTGGAGATTAAATTTATTGTCATACTACCCTTCAGAATGCAATCTTAAAAGCTAATTCCACACATTTTTGCAGAAAAAAAGTATTAATTCAAATGATTAAAAGTATACAGTTTAAATACTTAACCTTTACATTGGACAGGAACACTTTACTTTAGTCTATGTTTATTGACTGAACAAGTAATAGTCAAATTTTCTCCCCTAAAAATATAATTTAAATCAGGGGTTCCCAAACCTTTTCTTATGAAGGGTCAAAAACCTAAATCAATTAAAGGCTGTGGGCCGAAGGGAAATATACCAGACTATTAAATTAAAATGTCTATAAGTAATTTCTTTTTTTATTTCCTAATATTTTAAAATAATACAAAACATTGCTTTAAATCATATTAGCTAATGCAGTATATAAAAAAATCATAATAAAATTATACCAGTAAAAACATAAACAATCCCATTAGCAACACATTATTCAATGCTTAAGACACAAATATGCATGTGCCATTGACTTGATTTGTTCGCTGATGTCTTGTGCATTACCCTTTATTCGTCGAGTGACAGTATTTACAATTTTAAAAAGTCAGATTAATTTACAAAACCAAATAGACAAAAGATTACATTAAATTTTAAAGAAAATTATCTGTCTATTCGCCCCAACCAATCCTCCCCATTCCTCTCCCTCTCTCTTTAAATGGTACGGTGGCCCAAATCAAAGGTTAGCATGGACCAATTTTGGCCTGTGGGCCCTAGTTTGGGCATCTCTGATTTAAATGAACAGCCAAAATGTATAAAAGTTTTTCCATTTTTTATTTATTTATTTTTTTGGAAAATGTTGCGTATCATGTCCCCTTAAAGGGAAAGTTCACCCAAAATGAAAATTATGTCATCATTTGCTTACCCCCATTTGCTCCAAACCTGTTTGACTTTCTTTTTTTTTTTAACACAAAAGAAGATATTTTAAAGAAATACTTCTATTGTATTAGTTTTTCAGCTTTCTTAAAAATATATTTGTATGTGCTTCATAGAACAAACACTCTAAAAAAATTATTCAGTGATAATTCCTTGGATTTACTAATTTTTTTATGTTGAGTGGTTTTAAATAATTTATTTGTGTTGAATTAAACAAACAAATTAAGTTGAACATTATTAAACTTAATTTGCTTGTTTAAATTCAACACAAATAAATTGTTTGCAACAGTTCTGCATGCAACACTTTTTTTCAGAATCTACTCAAGGGAGAGTAAATGGTGAGTTAATTAGAAATTTTAGTTGAATAATCTTCTTAAATCACTGAATTAATAAGTCTCTGGATGTCAAAAAAATGAATTGAACAAAAAATATAACCTAACTGGATTTGCTGCATTTAAAAAATATATATAATTCCTAACAATAGAATCCATAACCGACAGTCTTTAGACAAAAGAGGGATCAGCATCTGCTTGAGCTAATGGTATCAACATACAGGTATAATCAACCTTATAAGAAGCTTGGGAAACTCTCCTCAAAGTGTCTTAAAACAGACTTCTCAAAAAAAATTTTTTTTGTCTAAACCAAAAATAAGACACACAACTGTCATCATGGCTGATGACATCATGACATCTCTATATCTGGTGATATATACAGTATCTCACAGAGACAGATGTGCTCCTGAAGGACACATGCTCATTTTGTGGGCGCATCCCATTTCCTGTTTACAGAAAGCACAGAGATGAGTTTAAACTGAAGCAGATGGAAAGAGTTAACAAAGCGCTAATGTGTCTGTCTGTTGCGTGACATAATGACAATTCTGTGTTTGTCTGCCTTGCATGTAATTGAGCTTGGACATTTTAACTCGCTTAGGGAAAATTTCTGGGGAGTTGAGTATCATGTTTTGTGATCTTGATGATTCAGCATCTTGCTAGCAGAAAAACACACTTTCTCATGATGAATTACAATAAACAATTGAATATTTTAACTGAAATATTTGCACAGATATTACCATATAGATGATTATTTTTATGTTATGGCAGACAACCATTAAGTAGCCAATATTAAATAGCTAAAAATTATATACAGTTGAAGTCAGAATTATTACCCCCCCCCCCCCCCACCCTTTGAATATCTTTTTCTTGTTTAAATATTTTCTCAAAAGATGTTAAACAGATTCAAGAAATGTACACAGTATGTCTGATAATATTTATTCCGGAGAAAGTCTTATTTGTTTTATTTTGGCTAGAATAAAAGCAGTTATTAATTTATTGAAAAGCATTTTAAGGTCAAAATTTAAAGACCCTTTAAGCTATATTTTGTTTTAATAGTCTGCAGAACAAACCATCATTATACAATAACTTGCCTAATTACTCTAACCTGCCTAGTTAACGTAATTAACCTAGTAAGCCTTTAAGCTGTATAGAAGTGTCTTAAAATATCTAGCAAAATATTATTTACTGTCATCATGGCAAGGATAAAAAAATCAGTTATTAGAAATGAGTTATTAAACTATTATGTTTAGAAATGTGTTAAACAAATCTTTTCTCAGTTAAACAGAAATTGGGGCAAAAAAAAAAACAAAAAAAAAAAAAAACAGTGGGGCCAATACTGTAATTCAGGGGGGCTTATGATTCTGAATTCAAGAGTATATGTGTGTGTGTGTGTGTGTGTGTGTGTGTGTGTGTGTGTGTGTGTGTGTGTTTATATATATATATATATATATATATATATATATATATATATATATATATATAGTGTGTGTCTAATCATTTTTAATGATAATATTAATAATAATAATAAAAAGAATACATGTGATGCGGTGGTGCAGTAGGGTAGTGTTGTCGCCTCACAGCAAGAAGGTCGCTGGTTCTAGCCTTGGCTGGGTCAGTTAGCGTTTCTGTGTGGAGTTTGCATGTTCTATCTGTATTTCCTCTGGGTGCTCGGTTTTCCCCGACAGTCTAAAGACATGTGGTACAGGTGAATTGGGTAGGCTAAATTGTCCGTAGTGTACGAGTGTTAATGAGTGTGCATGGCTGTTTCCCAGAGATGGGTTGCAGCTAAAAGGGCATCCGCTGAGTAGACTATATGCTGGATAAGTTGGCGGTTCATTCCACTGTGGCGACCCCAGATTAATAAAGGGACTAAGCTGAAAAGAAATGAATGATAATAATAATAACAATAATAATAATAATAAAAATTATAAATATTGGGGCAGCGCGGTGAATAGCACAATCACTTCACAGCAAGAGAGTCGAAGAGCCGAAAGGAAATGAATGAATGAAAAATAATAATAATAATAAGAAGAAGAATAATGATAAAAACAAACACACGAATAAATAAATAAATAAATAAATAAATAAATAAATAAATAAATAAATAAATAAATAAATAATTTGTTTAACTTTTTAAATTTTTATTTCAATCTTATTGTGGGTATAGTAGAACCTTAAAAGTTCAGTTACCTGAAATGAAACAAAAAATAAACATAAATAAATAAATAGTTGTCATTGAAAGATTAAATTAAATTTAGTTTAACTTAATTGGATTTAGTAAAGCAAATTCAATATAACAATATTAATAAACACTACAGTATGAAAGAAATTTTGACATTTAATTACATTTTTTTCCTGTTTTATTTTAATTAGGTAATTAAATAATATATTAACTAATAACAACAGCTTACTTTTTATATGTAATAAATGTCCTAATATCTCAGATATGTTTTGTCTTTGTGCAGAGAAACTGCTTGACAGTCAAGAAGTACATTGACGGTCCTCTTGGTCACTATGTGATCAATGTCACCTCTGCTGCTAAACTGTGCAGCAAGGCCTTGTGCAAGAAGAATGGCAAATGTGTCCGCAAGAGCTTGGACTCTGGGGCTTACCTACACCTCAACCCTCGCTTCTTCAACATTCGCCTCAATCAAGGCATCCGTGGACCACGTTTCTATGTCAGCGGCCACCTCAATAACCTCGACATCCTGGACATGAAGCAGAAGTTCACCTGCCAGTGTTACCAGGGCTGGACGGGCATCTACTGTGAGATGCCCCAGATGGCAGAGCCTCTCCCTCCCCACCCGAGAGACAGTATCCTGGGAGAACTACTGTTTGTCCTGTCCCTTCATTTCTCCTGCCTGTCTGTCATCATGTTCTTGGGTCTGTGTCTCCTTATTAAGTGTTTGATATTGTAAAACACATGATAGACTTTTGTACAGTATGTGTTATATAAACAGGAAATAAATGTAAGGTGGGACATCAGAGCCTGTATTCACAAAATATATTAAGGCTAAAAGGTAGCTCATTCTATTAAAAAAAAAAAAAAAAAAAAAAAATATATATATATATATATATATATATATATATATATATATATATATATATATATATATATATATATAATTTAAAATCAAAATTTACAATGTTAATTTTTGTATTATTACACATTGTATATATTTACATAAAACAATTAATAATTACATTATTTTACATTATAACAATTACTGTAATCTGTGCAAGTAAAAAAAAAAAAAAAAGGTTAGTTTTGATGATCAACGTATCATTGAATCAACGTATGATTTTCCATTTGCTTCCGTGTTTGAGTGGTGGTCCTTCTCTGTTGACTTCAGTTTGACAGCTTCAGCCACTATATTCTTAACCATGTCCTTATGACTGTTAGTTTGTTGCGAGGAAATGGTGGACACGAAGAAAGCCTTGCCCCTACTCAATATTCAGTTTCCGGTGGAGGTATATTTCTTCCACATATTTCAGATATCATGACTTTCTGTCATATTTGATATAATGAAAATCTGTGCTATACATATATATATATATATATATATATATATATATATATATATATATATATATATATATATATATATATATATATATATATATATATATATATATATATATATATATATATATACATATATAATTTTTTTAGACATTGTGAAAACACTGTGAAATGGTTATTAAAATGAGCATGAACAGTTAGTAATAGAAATGAAATAATGTTTACATAAAGCGTATCATGTGAAAAAAAATCTGAATGCCCTATTGAATTCCATGGCTTGGAATTGTATTTAAAATCAAACTAAACTCTTATTCAGGTGTACTTATCAAGGAACTTTGCTGCTGTACCATGTCTGCAGCAGGTGCAATGATATTATGCAGCACTTGAAAATAGTCTCTAGCTCAATGACTAGATAACCGTGCTGCATAATATCATTCTGCCTGCTGCAGCTGTGATACAGCAGCAGCTTCCTTGATTGTTACACTAGAATGAGAGTAGTTCCTTGTCATATTGACCTAGAAAATAGCATTTGTTCATTTTTCGTAGGCCTATTTTAGTTAAATCAAATGAACGTTTCTTGTCATCTCAACTCAATCAGTCAAACTGACTAAAAATATTAAGTTGAAACCTGATTAACTGATTCAAATGAGTACTGTTTTTTGCAAGGTAAAAAAATTGAGTATTCCTTTAAGATATGGATTAAGAGCAGTCAAGATAGAGCTAATTAAATGCCTTTGATTAACTGATCATCAGCAAGTGTGTGCATCTCTATAAAAGCAGACGGTTTGGCAGTTTGTTGATCTGTAGCCTTCAGGCTTGTGTTAGCACTGCCAAGTTGGAAAAAGATTAATGATCTTTAAGCAACAGTTGCTACCACCAATCTAGTAGGAGTAATGCATCAGAAGTCCACTGTTAGGAAGTTTATCCACTAGCAAAATACCTTCGAAACATTTAAAACTATGGGCTCTATTTTGACGGTCCATACGCAGAGCGCAAAACGCAGGGCGCAAACGCTTTCAGGGCGTGTCAGAACGTGTTTTTGGTAATTTAAGGACGGGAAAATCTGCTTTGCGCCGTGGCGCATAGTCTAAAAGGGTTGAGTTTATTTTATTAATGAGTTATAGGTGTGTTTTGAGAATAAACCAATTAGAGTCTCATCTCCCATTACCTTTAAGAGCCAGCTGCATCGCGCCAAGAGCGCATTCGCTATTTACAGGACGTAAAGTAAGTCTAAGTGGAAAAAATGAGCATTTCACAAGCAAACAGTTAACAGTTTTTTTTAACAGAAAACTGTTAAACAGAGCATCTACTGCGTGAGAATGAGAGATAATGGAACTACTTTCACATTCGCTCTTGGATAGGGAAACCTTTACGCACAGACATCAATTAGTCTATAAATAAATAATTTTGTTTGTTAAGCACAAATATTCGTTTCAAAACGATTTCTAAATTCAGTTCTAATTTCCAGCAAACGAATAAATGAATAATAATAACAAAATGTGCTCAAAAACCTGAGTTATTTCCGAAAACGCATGCTGTGCCCCATATGGTCTAAAACCTGACAGGTGGGCAAATCTAAGCTTGTTTTCAATAAAATAAATATAAATATGGATATATTAAATAATACTGCTAATAATAATATTATACAAAAGCAAATTGTTATATGAATGAACTGAAAAAGCCTCCCGAGATGAAGAAGACATAAAAGCAGTGGTTTTTCATATTTATGTAGGCTAGAAAATAATAGGTTTTGTTATATTTGAATCCTTTATATTTATATCCTATATCTATTCTTATTATATCCTATATAAATCCTTAATATTTAAATTTTTTCTTATGTAAAGATTTTTGCCTATTGCTCTCTTGTGCGTATTAACCAGTGCGTAAGCGAGGTGCAACTCTGCGCCAGAGTTTAGACCGGGTTAGTTTTGGTCTAATGAAAAATCTATTACAGTTTCTCAAAATAGCAACGCGCCAGTGGTCCGCCTCAGAACGCCTTCCCTTTTAGACCAGAACTCCTATGGGCGCACAAATGAGTACTAATGGATTTGCTATTTAAACAGCGTAGCGCAACGCCTCAAAACGACACTTGCGCCAAGCTGAAACTACCAAAAGACACTGCGCCGGGTGTATGATAGGGCCCTATGTGTCTAGAAGGGGACATACCAGCAAATTTACCCTACACTCTCAGAAAAAAAAGGTACAAAGTTGTACACATAATGTATTAAGGTACACAATTGTTCTCATATAAAAGTACAAAAATGTTGGACAACTCTTTTTTTTACAATATCTATGAAACTAAATATTGCTGGAAAGGCCATGTGATTTTATGAATAATTTCCATATTAAAATGTGAATCATCATTTAAAAGTATATGTTTAAAGAAACTCATAAACATTTATTATTAAGTTTTATAATACAATAATACAAAAGAACTGGTAAAACAAAAAACTATAGGTTTTGCAAACTAAACATACAAGGCATTTTAAATAAATGATTGGTAAGCATTTTTCACACTGTTAAGGTACAAAGTGTATTGTCACTGTGGTGGTACCTCCACTGATCACATTTGTACCTTTGATCAAGTACAATATTGTATCTGCAGGTATTAAAAAACAAATACATTTTGGTTTCCCATGGTACAAATCATGTCCTTAAATGTACAAACTGCAATGGTACAAATTTGTTTGTTTGTCTTAAGGTACAATCCTGTCCCATAAAAAGGTACTGCCCCTGTGACAAGGGTTTGTACCTTTTTTTGGTACAACATTGTACCATTTTTTTTCTGCAAGTGTAACATATAATGCTCAGAGAAATGCCACACAACTTAAGGACTGGATACCACCAGTATTTCATAAAAATACAATTAGAAAAAGACTAAACAAGTACTATGGCATGTTTGGAAGGGTTTCCTGAACAAAGCCTATCCTCTCTAAAAATGAATAAATAAACAAACAAACAAATAAATAAATAAATGAAACAAGGCAGCATGTTTGTAAGGTTTGCAATGTTGCAGCTGAACAAACCCTAAGACCATAAAACATTTCATTCATTACAATAAAACAAGACATTAGAGTACAACTTTTACCTTGTTTAAACTAACTTCTTGTCACAAATAAATGAGGCTACGGAAGCATGGATTTTTCTTCTCAAGCTTCATTTTACATTGGCAATAAAAAAATGAATAATTCATGAAAATGCATAATCATAGGCCATTTACTATACAAAAAAATGGATACAAAAATGCCATATACTGAATATACAAGCATTACAAGTAATTTATGGACAATGTTTTTCTTTTATATTTAGTTTTATAAGTACGAAAACATCATAATTCATTGAAAAGGAAACCAAAGTGTCCCTTTTCCATCCAAACCAAGAGGATTTTTCTCATCTATTTGCCCAGAAATTAAACAAAACAGCATGGTGTAATATGACAAAGTTGGTTAAAAACATGTCTCAGTGTAGACAGAGGTTCCGAAGTTAGTGATTCAGCTTGTCAGCCAAAAAATTTTCAATAAATTACCAAGCCTGGGAAAACTGCAAGTCCTGCTCATTTTGAGCTAAATACTATTTTTTTGTAGCAACCATTATCTGTTAAGGGATTTGAGGTCATGCTGCTAAAGAAAAAAAAACGTTTTCCCCAATTTTTGGCTAAGACATTACATAAAAACAGTTTTTGAAAACAATATGTGGTGTAAAAAGTTTATTGTTGATCTGGTCTAGGGTAAAATGAGTAAAAAAGGCAACAGACGGTTTTGTTCTATGTCTAAACTAAACATTCAAGATATATTTATTTTTCTTTTGTCCAAGCTTATGTGTTGCTGACGGACTTGGAAGTGTTATATTACATTTTCATTTACTGAAAACAAACATTATTCAACAAGATGAAAAGACTCTTAACTAAAACACATTTGCATTTGAATATTTATATGCGTCTATGCTATTTGTTGAACCTGGATCCTTGCACACGTAAGAAGTAGGAATGTGAGGAAAGGTTTTTCGGCTTCCAAAGTCATGCATAACAGAGACACACCTCACAGCTGTTGGTTCCAGCCCAGGATACACTTGCAAACCTGATCTGGAGATGGAGGAATTCCTGGAGTTTTGGGTGGGACAGTCCAATCCAACATAAGCACCTCCAGACCCCTTGCCGGGAAGTTGAGAGGAAAAAACACCAGTGTATATATGCTAGAGTGGGGTCATTCAGTGCCTTTGCATAGTGTGTGCTCTTTGGGGACCACATCAAAAGCAGTACAGTATGTGTGTTTTGGTGGATTGGGGAAGGGGGAGGGGGTGGTTTGTGTCCTTTGCAATAAACAGCAGTACAGTATGAAGTACAGAAGAACAATTTTAACTACATCAAAAAACAAAAATGTATGTGGCTAAACTAATAGTCCAATGAGTCAGCTGTTCATACCTATTAACGCAAATCAGTCTCATTGGAAACTTGTGCCTAGGACTACATGTTTGAGAACTGACAAATATATACCCTGAGCTTCGTTATCTTGCATATTTTGTTTTCACAAATTCCCTAGAGGGCACTATGTATATTTTTGAAAACCCCTAATTTGTTACAGAAGCACATTTTTTTCATACGTGCGACTTCTTGTAAATCCAATACTCACCACATTGTATACAATTTTGCAAATACAATCGTCCTTTTCATGCACATCCGTGACAGAGGTTATCGGCTTGTCATGCATAATATTAGCCCCCCCCCAATTTTTCCCCTAATTTCTGCTTAACGGAGAGAGGACTTTTTTTAACACATTTCTTAACATAATAGTTTTAAGTTTAAAGTTTTAAGTTTTAAGTAAAGTGACATTTAAAGGCTTAATTAGGTTAATTAGGTTAACTAGGCATGTTAGGGTAAATTGGCAGTTGTTGTATAACAATGGTTTTTTCTGTAGACTGTCGAAAAAAAAATTAGCTTAAAGGGGCAAAGATTTTGTCCTTAAAATGGTGTTTAAAAAAGTAATAACTGCTTTTATTCTAGCTGTAATAAAACAAATAAGACTTTCTCCATAAGAAAAAATATTATCAGACATGCTGTAAAAATTTCCTTGCCCTGTTAAACATAATTTGGGAAATATTTAAAAAAGAAAGAAAAAAAAACTCAAAGAGGGGCTAATAATTTTGACTTCAACTGTATTAGCTTGATATCGACTGACCCAGCCAAATTTTACACATAAAATGCAAACATGTACCACATGAACATATTTTTCGGTTCTCAAAAGTGTACACCAGGACACATTTTGCCAATCATCCTGTTGTTTTAATTTAGCATTAGATTTAACAAGTGTCATGTATTATTTAGGTACATCAAAGGTTATAGATTAACTCAACATTCCTTTATCATAATGATTTATATTAATAATTAGTGCTGTCGTGCGATAATTCATAATTAACCACATTAAGTGAATGTTTATATGTACTGTATGTGTATTTTATGCATGACTATTGAATATATATATATATATATATATATATATATATATATATATATATATATATATATATATATATATATATATATATATATATATTTACATACTGCACAAATAAATAAATAAATAAATAAATATATATATTTATATATATATATATATATATATATATATATATATATATATATATATATATATATATATATATATACATACATACATACATACATATATATATATATATATATATATATATATATATATATATATATATATGTATGTATGTATGTATGTATATATATATATATATATATATATTTGATAGAACAAACCACCGTTACACAATAACTTGCCTAATTACCTTAAACTGCCTAGTTAACCTAATTAACTTAGTTAAAACTTTAAATGCCACTTTAAGCTGTAGAAGGGTGGGGGTGGGGGTTGTGGATATGGGGGTTTGGCTAATAAATATAAATACAATATAATCATATATTTTATATATATTTCTATATTTTTGTATTTTATGTAAAGTATGTGTGTACATATATACATAAATATACATAATACACATGTATATATTATGTAAACTCAAACTTTTATCTTGAATGTGAATAATTAAAATTAATTGTTTGCCAGCACTAATGATAATACCAATATAATAATAATTTGATGTGAAGTTAATCAAATTTTAGCTTAATTTTATTTATTTATTTTTAAATTTTATTTTTATCTATTTTTTTTTTTTTAAACAGTAGCATTAAAAAACTGAGTGGTTTGTGACACTTTGACAATCTGTGACAACTTGTGACAATTTGTGACACTGGGCATACAAACTGTTTTGAGATTTTGAAATGGTTAAAAAAAACAGAATTAACATGGCACAATCTCAAAAAGTCCCACAAATGTGGGTTGTGGATTGACGCAATTCACCACTAACAATAGGGGATGGAATACTAATTTAACAAAAACATGTAATTTTGAACATTTCTAAATATATATGACAAAACAATGCAAGAGATGTTGGCTAACATAATAACTTTATTATTTTTTGGAAGTATCTTGCTATGGCAATAAAATTATTTAAACTATATAGTGCTATAATAAAATATAGATGGATACTTACATGCTTTTATAAGGTATAAAGATATAAGTTAAACAATTTTTACCTTCCTCTTAGTTTAAATGGCTGTTATTCTTTAAAATGTCTTCAAGAGTTTAGAGTACAGTTATCAGGATTTCTTTAGCAGAAACCCCGTAGAAAAGGTTTCATTGGTGATGTCGTCTTTCCCTTCCATAATTTCTCCACAAACTACCAGTTTACATTACCCTACTTCTCACCACTAATAACACACTATGGTTTGCTAAAATGTGCCACACATCCATTTATTTTACCCACTGACAGGTATTACATTAAATATGGGTTGCTACTGCCACTGTATATGTCTTACTTTGTAGTAAAAATGGGTAAATGTTAATGTAAAGAATTAATTCACTCAAAAATGTTCTTGCAGTTAAATTTTAGATATTTTCTCACTATTTACTCACAACCAAGTAGTGCTAAACTTGAATGAATTTATTTCTTTTAATGAACTTATTTATTTTATCAAAATAAACTACAAAATACAGCAGCCACAAATGTATCAACAAAAAATACAGTATTATTTTTTTTTAAATACTAAAGATACTTTTACAAGTCAGCATATACCTTCTTTGCAAACCTTACATGAATATGCTAATTCGATCAGTCCCTTCACTGTTAAACGTGAAGTAAACAATATTTGACAGCAACAGTTTTTCTCTGAGCAAGTTTTAGCAGATTCTCTGCCACCTCATTCCCCTCGACTCCTAATCTCCACGAGTAGATATTTATAATTTTTTTCAAGTGTTTTTTTTTTTATTCATTTAGTATGATTTCCATATAATGCAACACACTAGAAGCAATTATTTTAAAATTCCACTAGGTTCAAGCATTTGTAATAACCACTTGTGCTACAAGTCAAAGGTTAATTTGATATGACCTAGTTAAACATACAAGCTCATTGTCAGTTTCCCAAAAGAGAGTGTAAATAACTTTGATGTTGTTCTTTTAAAGCTAACAGTAGGAGGTATATTAATGGGTCTCAGTATAACTGTAGTATTACCCACTGTGGCAACTTTTTATTTTCCTCACTCAACACACTTGTGTGCACAATACCAGCATCTTGTATCAGGTATATCTTGTTACCTGAAATGCAGAAGACGTCACACTTTTTCAATTGGGTTTGTCACATTCACTTGACATGGCATCACTTTGTTTCTGCTGCTGGTACTGTAAGATTCTTTGCTGCTTATGCTTTCTGTGGAAGTTGGTTAGCAACAAGTGCTGGCTTATTCAACTTTAGCCTTGTTATACTTTTTTCTGTTTTTATTTAAGCAGACTACTGTGACAATGCTGGCACATTCAAGCTTGATCAATAGTGGAGGGTCTATCTGTTTGTTCAACTAATGGCAGAGGAACCAGTTTGAAAACAGCCAGCTTGGCTCAAAGTGGAAATAAATGGTTCAAAAAACCACAAAAATTAAGGCAAGGTAAGTTTATTCATATAGCACATTGCATACGTTTCATGGTAATTCAAAGTGCTTTACATTAACAAAGACTATTGAATATACAAGACATGTCACATTGTTTTGAATGGAGAAAAGTGTAACGGTCAATATGGCTAATAAAGCCCTCCTTCTAGTACAGGAGCCAATCATTGATCGCTATATGGCGAATAAAGCCAGCCTTCTAGTATTAGAGCCAATCATCGATCGCTATAGATTGACAATACTCAGGGGGAGGGACTTGGACCAGACATGAGTTTCTGCAGATTTTGTGTGATTTGGACATTTAGAAATGAAACTTATGAGACAGTTGTTGTTTTAGTTTTATTGGTGAATTCTAAAATAAAATTCAATCATAAGCTTGGCAATTAGTTTTGGAGAATTTGATGTTTCCCCTGAGCATACTTCCCGAGAGACATTTCAAAAATGGCCGCCGAGTGAATAACTTGTCTTAAAGGGACTTTGACATAAACAATAAATAAATAAATAAATAAATAAATAAATAAATAAATAAATAAATAATAATGAAATGCAACAAGTATAAGAAATAAAAATAACAAAGAACATAAAAATGATTAAAAACAGATTAAAAATGTGTTTAGACAGGTTTACAAGAATGAAAAAAGACAAATAGTGCAATCTGCCAGACATAGTTAGACATCATAGTTTTAGCTATGATGAAAGTGTTTTAAGTCTTGATTTGAATGTGCCTAATGTTTGTTCATTTGATCACATTTTTCAATTTGAGCTCGCTGCCTGTAACGTTAACTTACATTATGTTCACTATCCTCGGCCCGTTCCTAACTTTGATTCTGTAAAATGTCCAAGAAACACAGTGAAACTACAGCTCATTTTACTACAGCTCATGACGGACATTTGTCAAAGAGGGAATAACAAAAATCTTACTTGAAACGGTGTGTGGGAGCTCGAGTACCCACCAAGCGCACCGTTGTGATCGATGACTCTCGCTTGTTTATAAATGCCTGTGATATCGGTGACGTAATTTTGGCAGTGGAGTGACACTTCTTGATTCGTACTCGTAATTTCATACTCGTAACCAGGCTGTCATGTCCATGGTGAAACTGCATTTCATGTTTGTAAAGTACACCCATCGTAAATTTATTAGTTACATACAAACAGACAAAGAAAATGTAGTATCTGTGTCTGTTCTAATTGCAGATAATGGAATTGTACCTTTGTAAAATTACAAGTATGTTCCGTTTTCCTGTACGATTTTATAGTTACAGGTGCGTGAATTTTATTTACGCACTAAATATTTATGACAGCGATGTTATTCCATAGAAAAGAGGAGGAAACACTAGCCAAAAATTGTGAGTCTGCATCATCTGATGGAGCGAGAGCAGATCATTTGCACATTAGCAGAAAGTGTTTTGAGTGCACGCGAGGAGTTTTGTCCATGAACAGGAAACCGGCGCGTTCACTCACTCGTATTACATGAATGCGCTCTCGACTTGTAATACTGCAATTTTGACATTTGTCAATATTGCCATATGCAGGTAAGTCCATCTCGCGAATGTACTGTCTTTTGCCATTTTCATCTATTTGCCGTTTTTCTGCTGCGTGTTAGGGCTTAACATTACTGCAATGCCAATAGCCTCGGACCTCGAGCTCAGAGGCTGAAATCATTCCGCATTCAAAGTAAAAACTTCAAGTAGCCAGAGGGAGATAAATGACAACACATGCGTATATTCACTAACCACAAACAGGAAATAGAACTGCAGCATTGTTTATTTGTTAATGCCTTGCAGGCGAAAAGTTTGTTTTATGCAAGCGTTACTGAACATGTACTGAGTAAAAAATTACTAAAAATTAGTTAGTAATGGCTTACACTACTGCGTTACAGGAAAATGTAATACGTTACTGTAATAAATTCCTTTTGTTGTGAATTCTTCCCCTTTAAATTTAGGACCTGTCTTTTACGTGACGTTTACGTAAAGTCTTACGTATAGTATAAAAGACGTAGTGCAATACCTACATTATAGATGCTTTTAGCGCAACTGCGTATTCACCAAGTTAGTCGGCAGCACGTCCGTCAGACGGCATGGGCTTGCTCGGAGACTGCATTATGTACAAGAGAAAGTAGTTGACAAAGTAAGTTTCTCTCACGTATATGATGGATGACTTTGATTATTATGGTGTATAAGGGTAGTAACTGATATTGTGGTGATGTTCCTAATGTTTAGCGATCGCTGGGTGTAATTTGATCCTCTATAACGAGCGGCTTAGACGCACTAGTGTGCATCCGTTCATGTTTACAGTCTCAGTATATTAATATGTGTAATGGTTTATGTTGATAATAGCCATTTGTGATCATTCAAGAACTCTTTCTTCCCATCAGCTATCAGACTTCTAAACAGACTTCTAAACAAATAACCAATGTACATAACAGTCTCTTTTTCTGCTCAGTACAACACTGCATTCTCCATCCCAGTTTGCACTATTTTTTGCACATAAGCCAAATGCACTAGGCACTTTTTGCATAATAAGCACAATTAAAAAAACACTTTACATTGTTTACATCTGTTTCATTACTCAAATCAGTTTTATATATTGTTTACTTTCATAGATATTTATATACTTACATTTTATAATCATACTTCAGTCACTTCTGTGTATTTCTTTGTATTTATGTGTATGTCGTGTATGATGTGTATGTTGTGTGTATGACTTCACTGTGGACGGCAAAGTAAGAATCTCATTGTACAGGGAAACGTGTTTTCTTACTGTGCACATGACAATAAACAGTTGAATTTTAGTTAATTATATAACTTTTATTTCATTATTTAGTATTATTCATTACACACTGTGTACTGTTGTTTTTGCAGAGATATTTTTTCAGTCTATGTCACGTGTCAGTACACTATAGTAGTTGTTTAATTTGTAGATTGTGGTATGTTGAATCATTGGATACACTTTGTAATTATTTGTTGTTATTTATTTTCAGAAACTACCTCAAATACACTGACAAGTGTATATGGTCAAATCTTGTTCAATAAATGGTCAAACTGAATATGATGACTCCGACTTACTGACAAGAGTACTGCAGCGGTTAATATTGATTCACTAGCATTCAGTGGGGAAATCTCCAATACCTTTTGTAACGCAATACTCCTAACACTGTAAAGGTTGTTTAAAAAAGTTCCAGAAGGAATTAAAGCATTTGCTTGAAGCCTGGTATTAAACATACGGCTGTATTGCCAAAAGTTTTGGGACACCACTCCAAATCAACATCTGATGAACTCACTGTGTTTTGGATCTGGTTGTTCAAATCAAAAATCTACCCTGAGTGATTGAGACACAATATAAAGTGGGTCTCAAACTGGACAAGCCATGTTCTACGCCATGCCTTTACAATACAAATTTTTTTTTTATCACAGCATTTTCAATGGATTTTTAGCGCTCCTCACACCACTTACTTTTTTAAAGGCAAATAAATGCACAGGTCTATTTAACTGATTTTGATTCAATTTTATTATCAATGGTGTAAAAGAAACTTAATGAAATTGAAGATATCAACTTTTCACCTTTCAGTTGACATTTTTGGTGGTTGAAAAACACTTCTGTGCATATGACCCTTTAAGGTGTTCCGATCACTTTCATTGCTAAATGTATACAATGCATACTGCTTTTACAAACAAATGTGAAATAATGGATTGCTCTCAGCACCTCTTGATAGGTTGATAGGTTGGTATCTTGATAGGTTGCCACCTCTGCAACAAATTCATTACATTCCTGGCAATCCAATGCATGAGTTTAGGTTTGGCGGTTGTCAGGACAATATTACTATACTTGCCTGACTGCATTGTACAGTATATGTAAATTCTAGTATATGAAAGAGTATGGTGTGGAGCTTTTTTCTTTTTTTTTTTTTTGAGGGTTTGGGATTGGCCTTTTAGGTCTAGTGAAATGAACTCTTCAGCATACCAAGACATTTTTCTTTCATGCTTTCAACTTTGCGGAAACAGTTTGAGGATACAACCTTCCTGCAAGGTCCATAAAGACATGGTTGAGATTTAGAGGAATAGACTGACTTGCACATAGTCCTGACATAATGCTGAATGAACACTTTTAGGATGATTTAGGGTGGAAACTCTTGAGCCAGATCTCATCCAACATCAGTGACTGGCCTCAAAAATCTGTTTCTAGAAGAATGGTTAGAAATGTCTTGGTTACGTATGTAACCCTTGTTCACTGAAGGAAGGAATAAAGACGTTTATGTCAAGTTGATCAACTAGGGGATTCAGTTAGTAGCACCAATCACTCTAATTGTACAAAATGGGCCAATAAAATGCCTATAAGATTGGGGAGTGCAGCTCCCACCTCTGAGGGACATGACTCACTTTGAGTATGGTACGCAATGGCGATGGCATCCACTATCCAGTATCCACTTGGGATCCACTTTCCTTCTGCTGACCTCCAAAACAGACAAAGAGCTGATCAGAGGATCTTATGCTCTGAGTGTGGTCCACGTACATGCGCAGCGTGCAGACAGCGGTGGAAGGGCTGGGTCTGCCCCCTTCAGGGGCAGCATTTGCAGGTTCACTACCTCGTCCCTGAAAGGAGGGGTAGGAATCCTAAACAAAATAAAGTGAAAGTTAGCTGGTCAGAATTCCAGGCACAATTCGTTGACCAAAAATGCCTCTAGGTCTCCGACCCTCTTGAACAATGCCAGTGTGATAAGCAGAGCTGTTTTAAGCGACAGGATCCTAAAAGATACTGACTCAAATGAATGACTTGAATGTATGTCTCCACAGTCCAGAAAGGACTAATGAGAGGTTCCACAAGGGTATAGGAGTGTGAGGTGGATTAAGCCTTCTAGTGCCTCTAATAAACGCTCTGGTTACTAAAGTAACCCTCTTTCCCCGAGGAGGGGAACAGACATGCTATTAGTGGATTTATTCATATTCCACGAATGGGAGATTTCGTTTCAGAAAGCCAATTGTCTGAAAGAGTATATATTATGGGCCAATGAAATGCCAATGAATTGGCAGCGTAAGCTTGCGCACCTAGAACTTAATGCCAATTAGCTCCACATAAAAGCACAGGTGAAGCAAGGAAATGCCATCCTTTTAAGCTGAAGAGACTGACACTTACAGCCAAGGAACAGTCATTATGGCGATGCTAAATAGCATTTCCGTTCCCCTCCTCAGGGAACGAGGGTTACTTTAGTAACCAGAGCATTCCCCTTCGGATGGGGAACTTCAATGCTATTAGTGGATTTATTCATAATCCACGAATGGGGGAATGTACGGAAAACGCCATAATGACTGCATCCTATCTTCGCCTCCGATGAGAGGATAGCCAGGCATAGCATGAGCGCTCCTGCATCAAAGAGAGGCGCGGTCCTCCAACGTGGTCCCTGGCCCTTACTTATCCCACTTCAAAAGAAGTTTTACGGATTTAGATTATATTTTTTGGGAAGTCGCAAGCGTCTAGGTAATTCTAGGAAAATACGACAGTACGTTGGGAAGCGTGCAGTCCCAATAGGGTGGATGCTGCAAAGGCCATCTGCTACCCAATGGGGAGATATGATGGCAAAAATACATATGGACTAGCCCTGAGAAGGGGGAATACGCATAAAATAAGATGGTTAGCGGAGAGGGAAGACACGGTCCGTCCGTGAGGGGGGACTACACCGTGGCTGAATAAGCATATGGGATCGCCTAGTGGGGATCACGCATAGCGGGCACCTATACCCAAAATGCGGGCTGACCTATGGGCAGACCTAAGACGTAGTGGGCCAGCAAGTGACTCCTCCGCTGACTCAGTGCTGGGGGCCTTCGGAGGAATCTGCAGGGCTCACCTGACGGGGAACTTTACTGACAGGGAGAATGGCGCAGCAAGCGTGTTTCAACACCTTCACGGAGTTGTTTCCTCAATCCCCAAGGGTTACCTAATACCCTTGAGGAAACCGGCTCCACTCGCAGATTGTAACCTTGCAAATGTATTAGGTGTCGCCTAGCCCGCAGCACTACAGATGTCTGTTAGAGAGGCGCCGCGTGCACGCGCCCAAGAGGATGCAAGCTCCGAGTGCGCACACACTCTTGGGGGACATGGCTCGCCTTGGCTTTGATAAGTGAGAGAGATGGCATGCACTATCCAGTGAGCCAACTCTGGATTTCGATACGGCAATTCTCTGCTGCTGACCGCCATAACAGACGAAGAGCTGCTCAGATGATCTAAGTTCTGAGTGCGGTCCAGATAAATACGCAAAGTAAGGAAAGGGCTGGGTCTGCCTCCTCCGGGGGCAGCGCTTGCTGGCTCACTACCTGGCATTAAATGGAGTGGTAGGAACGTTGGGCACATATCCCTGGCGGGGTCTCAGGAACGTGAGAGTAAGCCAGCCTGATTACAGGCACAAGTCACTGACCGAAAAATGCCTCCAGGTCCCCGACCCTCTAATCGATATCAACGCGACCAGCAGAGCTGTCTTCAGGGACAGAAATCTTAAATATACAGAGTCGAGGATCAAAGGAATCTGACGCAGGCTTGTGAGAACGAGGGCGAGATCCTAAGAGGGCATGAGAGAGGGGCGGGGTAGATTAATTCGCCTAGCGCCTCTGAGGGACCGGATGATTCGGTTATGCGTTCACACGGTGCTGCCAGCTACCGCGTCATGAGAGCGGAGATGGCAGCCATGTAACCTTGAGTGAGGAGGGCGACAGCCTGCTCTCCAGTTTCTCTTGGCATAAGAAAGCACAACGCTGATCTGGCAAATTTTGGGGGTCTTCTCAGCGAGAGAAGCACCATTCAGTGAATAGACTCTACTTCAGGGCAAAGGTTTGTAGGTTTGTAGAGCGTTTAGTATGGTGAATGGTGATACATGTATGACATGTATGACAAAGAAAAAAATGCAGCAAAACGTCACATATTTATATTATTATTATTATTATTGTTATTTCGTAATATGTTTTTAAAGGTTCATTTATGCAAATGGTAAAGAGTAGCTGGACAGTAATATAAAGTGCTACCAATAAACTGCATAAAATTAGAATAAATGAACTTGCATAATTAAATATTAAACATCTGTCACCGACTCGGTCCCAGTCATTCCCCTCGCTGGCCAGCAGAGGCCGCCATCCCCGGACTTCTAAGCATTACATCATCCACCTAGACTGATTGTGCACACACCTGATCTGAATCCAGTTAATGACCCACGCTCCCCATATAAGCCACACTCAAACTTCAGTTCATTGTGAAGTCTTGTTCAGCCACGGCAAACATTTTTGAGCGTTATTTCCTGCCTGATCTTCTGTGCTTTACCCCGGACTGTTTCTGACTCTGTGTTGCCTTCTGCCTGCCCTCGACCCACGCTTGTTATACGGACTCTGAACCACACTGCCTGCCCACGACCCACGCCTGTTATACGGACTCTGAACCACGCAGCCTGCCTCTGATCCATGCCTGGTAAATCACTCTGTGTCTGTCAGCCGCCAGTCCCCCGATCTATATTGAATGCTGTTGATGTGAGTTCGCACTTTAGTGCGTGTTGGATGTTTGTGTTTGATCTGTCTAATAAATACTGCAAAATGGATCTCTCGCAGTCAGTCTCCTCGTTACAGAAGGCTTCGCCCAACATGGATCCCGCAGCCATGCAGGTCTTGTCCCAAGAAGTCACAGCTCAAGCTCGGGTACTAACTACACATCAGCAACAGTTGTCTCGTTTAACCCAGCTCACCAATGAATTGGCAAGATCAATGCAAAATCTACAAGTTGCTTCCACAACGCAACTCGCCGCCAATTACTCTCCAAGTCAACACCCTGTTACACCGATCATGACGTTTTCTGGTGTTCGTTTGGCATTTCCCAACAAATTCTCAGGTTACCCAGCTAAATGCAAAAGCTTTTTTCTACAGTGTAAACTGTTTATCGCTCAACAGCCCCATCTGTTCAATGATAAAAAGAGTAAAATTGCTTTTGTGTGTTCCCTACTCACGGGGAAGGCTTTAGACTGGGCTACTGCTGTTTGGCCAGACAATACCCCAATTTTTCCCTCATTTAATGACTTTCTCAAACGTTTTTGCATAGTATTTGACCATCCTGAAGGAGGTCGTAATGCTGGTGAGGAGCTTTTATGTGTCCAACAGAAAAATCAACCTGCAGCCAAATTCGCTCTACATTTTCGCACACTAGCTGCGCAGACTGGCTGGGCTGACGATCCTCTGGAGACTTTCTATAGAAAGGCTCTAAACCCCGAACTTTTTTACTGTTTGTCTACAATATGGTGATGTAAAGATCCCAACTCCAGCTATGGTCAATTCAGGAGCCGCTGGCAATTTCATTGATAACACGTTTGCCACAATCCACTTCGTTCCTCTAACCACCTGTGATTCTTCCCTAGCCATCACTGCTATAGACGGACACCCCCTGGGGGAAGGAGACATTAAATTCTGAACTCTGCCACTCTCTCTTCAAACAGGCTCTCTTCATGAAGAAGAACTCTCCTTCCTCGTGAACTCTCCTCAGCAAACAATTATCCTTGGGTTACCCTGGCTACAGACTCATGATCCCCAAATCTCCTGGAGTACTGGTGAGATTGTAAAATGGAGTATTGCCTTAATTGCCTTAATTGCCTTAACCACTGTCTACAGTCTGTCACCCCTGTCCAGATTAACACTATCTCTGCCTATTCTGATGATCCTGTTTTGAGTCAAATCCCAGAAGTCTACCAAGATCTCATTGAAGCCTTTAACAAGCAGAAAGCCACTAAACTCCCTCCTCATCGTGAGTACGATTGTGCTATTGAGTTGCTACCAGGTACAACGCCCCCTCGCGGAAGGATCTTTCCTCTCTCCCAGCCGGAAACTGAAGCCATGAATGTTTACATCTCGGAGGAGTTGGAGAAGGGCTTTATTTGACCATCCACATCACCTGCTTCAGCTGGCATCTTCTTCGTAAAAAAGAAGGATGGGAGCTTGCGCCCGTGCATTGATTACCGAGGACTGAACGAAATCACTGTACCGCTACCCTTTGCCATTAGTTCCAGCAGCCCTCGAACAGTTACGCTCAGCACAGTATTTCACGAAATTGGACCTCCGCAGTGCATACAACCTTGTTCGCATCCGGCAGGGCGACGAATGGAAGACCGGCTTCTCAACTGTAAATGGCCACTATGAATACTTAGTTATGCCCTTCGGCCTAGCAAACAGTCCTTCCGTGTTCCAAGCCTTCATTAATGAGATATTCAGAGACATGCTCAATCAGTGGGTCATCGTTTACATTGACGACATACTCATCTACTCCAATTCCTTACCTGAGCACATCCAACATGTCAGAGCAATCCTAAAGCGCCTGATTCAAAACCAGTTGTACGCCAAAGCATCCAAGTGTGAGTTCCATCAGACATGTATATCATTTCTGGATTACATAATCAGTCCCGAGGGCGTTGTCATGGATCAACAGAAGGTCTATTTAGTCACTCAATGGCCCAAACCCGAAACCATCCGGCAACTCCAACGTTTCCTCTGCTTTGCTAACTTCTATCGAAGGTTCATCAGAAACTTTAGTACTGTAGCCGCTCCTCTCACAGCCAATGTTGAAAGCCAATAATGCCCGCCAGAAAAGGAGTCAGGAAGCCACCCGTTCATTCAACCAGCTCAAGTCTCGCTTCTCAACCGCATCCATCCTGTGTCATCCTGATCCCAATCAACCATTTGTGGTAGAAATTGATGCTTCCAACACTGGTATCAGGGCTATCCTCACTCAGAGATCCCAGGCAACCAATAAACTCCATCCTTGTGCATTTTACTCTCGCAAACTCAATCCAGCTGAGAGAAACTATGACGTTGGCAACCGTGAGCTTTTAGCTATGAAAGCAGCATTGGAGGAGTGGAAACATTGGCTAGAGGGCGCCAAACACCCATTCACTGTCATTACAGACCACAAGAACCTTGAGTACATCCGGTCATGCAAAAGTTTGAACCCAAGACAAGCAAGGTGGGCCTTATTCTTCACACGTTTCGATTTCAAGGTTACTTACATTCCCGGATCCAAAAATGTCAAAGCCGACGCTCTATCCCGCTTGTTTGATGACGAAGCATTGGCTGATGATGTCGAGCCAATCTTAAAGGAATCCCTGATATTAGCCCCCATTCAATGGGATTTCGATACTGAGATTCTCCAGGCATCTGATCAGAACCCTACTCCGCAGGCATGCCCCGAGAACAAAATCTTTGTCCCCCCATCGTTACAAGAAAAACTGATCACTGAAGTTCACAACAGTCCCAGTTCCGGTCACCCAGGCAGTACAGCTACCATCCAACTCATTCAAAACCGTTATTGGTGGTCTTCAATAAACAAAGATGTCATCAAGTTCGTCAACAACTGCTCCTCTTGTCAAATGGCTAAGCACTCTCGTCACCGTTCCACCGGTCTACTGCAATCCCTAGAAGTCTCACGTCGTCCCTGGTCACATACAGCCATCGACTTCATTACTAATTTGCTCCAGTCACAAGGAAACACCACCATACTCACTGTTGTTGACCAATTCTCAAAGGCTTGCAGACTCATAGCCATACCCAAACTACCCACAGCCCTGGAAACTGCCGAACTATTATGCAACTTTGTCTTTCGCTATTATGGACTACCTGAAGACATCGTCTCAGACAGAGGTCCCCAATTCACATCCCGTCTCTGGTCCGCCTTCTTCAAGAACCTTCAAGTTAACGTCAGCCTTACCACCGGTTACCATCCTCAATCCAACGGCCAGGCCGAACGCCTGAATCAAGAGATTGGTCGGTTCCTTTGCTCTTACTGTCACTCCAACCAAGCCGAATGGAATAAATTCCTCATCTGGGCAGAGTATGCACAGAACTCTCTGAGAAAACCATCTACGGGTTTAACCCCATTTTAGTGTGTACTGGGCTTTCAACCCCCTCTATTCCCATAGTCCGGCGAACCTTCAGAGCTCCCAGCCGTTGATTCCTGGTTTCAGAAATGTGAGGAGGTATACGGACTCTGAACCACGCCGCCTGCCTCTGATCCATGCCTGGTAAATCACTCTGTGTCTGTCAGCCGCCAGTCCCCCGATCTTTATTGAATGCTGTTGATGTGAGTTCGCACTTTAGTGCGTGTTGGATGTTTGTGTTTGAACTGTGTCTAATAAATAGTGCAAAATGGTCTCCTCGTTACAACATCCTTTGATACTGATATGCATTTTTTTAAGTTTTCTTGGCTAATCATTTGTGTTGTCTATTAAAGTATTAATTCTCACTAAAATAAACATTTTGTTATTAATTACTAAGGCTCAGATGTCATTTCATACCCATTGTAATCCTTTATATTAATCTCTTTGATGTTACAGTGCACTTATAGTTGCCTCCATCAAAGGTTTTTGAAATTTTAATTGTTTCAAAGTTTTCTTTCCATGGCAACAGTTTTAAAACATTTTGTTAAACACAAATATTTAAAATTACTTCATTTGAAAAGGTAACATAATTTGTACAAATTTTCCCGTTATGATCAAGTGCATTCGAGGGACGACTCCATAAATGATTCATAACTTGTTCTCAAAACCTGGTTTACATTAATGCTGTTTTTGAAGTATGAGAAGCAAATATTTCCATACAATTTTGCTACAGTTTCTTATGCCAAAAGCTACTCCAGTGAGGAACATTGAGAGCATTGGAAGAATTTTTATTTTCATTGCAAAGGTTCAGATCAAATGCCAGCTTGCATGCCCTAAAGACGGCCAGTTCAAAAAGCACTTCATGGTACTCATCGAGGTTAATACCATCAGACGTGCACCATCTGAACAAGCAAACCAAACACCAGATTCATGTTACAGCAAACTTTAAAGTGCTATTAAATCAACAAAAGAGTTGCATTTCCTAAGCTGTGGATTAATAAAACGGACCTCCCAGTTTGTACGATAAAATGTGGTTTTGTACCAGTGGACATGTGGCGTTCAGTGTCCACAGTCCAATCATAATATAAATACAATTATAAAATAAATATATGATACTCGGAGGATATTAAATAAACCTCAAACTCATTCAGCCTTACTTCTGACATTTTGGACTGAATTGCATTAGTGGACAGTTCAGACAGAGGAGATTGGAGGTTAGATTTGAACCCACAGCCCTTTGAGCATGTGCACAAACCACTAAAAGTATTATCTATTTGTTTACATAAGCCCATACACACTTCTGCTGCTAGCATTAGTGTGATATCTAAAGAGTGTGGGGTGTGTCATACACACTCACACAGTCATCGCTAATTGTTGCTATATTGACCAGGAGACAGGAAGTCTGTAATTAGCTTACTGTCTGAAAAAATACTCTTCATAAGGCTTAGAAAAGAAGAAGAAAAAGAAAACATCATCGTCATTACACAGCCCATTTGTTTGTATGTTTCACAGCCCAAATCTTGGAAGCTATAAGCCAAATGACTAAAACACCACTGTTGTCATGGTGTCACCCCATCTGCAATGTAACACGTCAATGTCAGATGAACATTTGCAGTTTCACTGCCCTGATATTATGTTCTCTCACTGTAATCTTCTAAGGATTATACTCTGAAATTTAAACCACTCAGCTATTTTCAAGGGAACATTTTGCTGCTTAAAGTTTGCACTCTCACCACTCAGGTCATGAACCCAGTATGTTTACATGCACTTTAATGCTGGCATGAGATAAGTACAGTAAAATACACCTTACTGATTCATTGATGCTTGTATTTCATACTGTATATTTGTTTTAGTCTCACAATTTTAAGTCAAAATCTTGACATTTCCAATCACCTATCCAATATCCTCCACAAATTTTATTCCTTTTATGATTGGTTACAAGTTCACATTCAATTTTGTTGACAATCAACAACTGATTTAAAATACTTTTCATAGTTAGTTTTACTCAAGTATCACAAAAAGATTTTAATGCAATGTTACTCTTGTTTTATGTTGTTTTGTGACTCAATAAGATGATTTGATATCAGTCAAACTAAAGTAAGTATTTTGTTGTGTCCCAATTCACATAATATACAGTACACCCTAAATAGTATATGAAATTAGAATTAGTATGTCCCAAACCATAGTATGTTGAAAAGATTATGCCAAAGGTTCCCGGATGTTTTACTATTTTCCGTACAAATTCAAAGTGTAGAAGCATCTGTACTCTGACCACTAATATTGCCCATAATAGACGGCACGTTGGATGTGAATTTGATTAGAACTACAAACTCAGGTAAAAAGAGTAAACAAACTGCAAACATGGCAGGCACGAAGAGAGACCAACCGTCAAGTAGAGGCTTTGGTAAAAATCTTTGAGTGACTATTAATTAATATCTTGCCATCTGGAACATATTTAAACCACAATTACTTTGTTATATTTCATTTGCAACAACAAAGTGAACTTAAATCAAGATATGTTTAGACTTTAACTTCTGAATGCATAATTATCCAAAGACCTGGGGAGATTTCTCTGCATGAAAGACTTGTGATGGCAGACTAACCTCCTGCTGCTTCTCCTATAAGGTAAATAATTAAATATGAAATAAATGTGAATAATGTGTCAAGATGATTGACGGGATGTAACTAAGCAACTTAACAATTTGTTAACGAGGAAATAGTATGTCCAAAGCTTGCATACTCTTCTGTTACACACTCAAAAGTATATACTTTTCCTTTACATAAAAGTGCATTTAGGTCATAAGTATATTAATATGGATGCAGCATTTGTCACATTGACCAAGTTGAGTGCCCACCAGATACACTAGAGGACACTCTACACACATCTGCCATTGAACCAGACTACTTATACTATCATGCACTTCACACACACACCAGTTCCAAATCAATACTGATTACAAACATACAGCTGAAGCTAATGAGGACTGATTACCAGATATACGTCTCACTTTTAACGGATCTTTGCTTAGTCTTGTATCACTGTTAGTGTGTATTACTCAGTGGTTTCCAAGTTTTTAATATTTAGCTGTGTTTTGATTTTTGGACTGTTTTGGAATTTTTAAAGGGTTTTCTGTCTACCCTGACCATTGCTTGTTTTTTTTCTGGATTTCTCCATTGGATATGTTGTACCATTTGCTCCTGTTGACCCTGCCTGACCAGCCCCTTGCCTAAAACCTGCATGTAGTGGTGAGCAAAGCAAGGCTTCATGAAACACTAAAACAGTCGCAGCAAATGTGCCGAAGCTTCGAAACGTTTCGAAATCCGTATTTACAGTATCATCTAGAGATGATTATTTTTGTTCACAAACTGATATTCTGGGAGTTTTCCAGGAGACAGAACAAAATGGGAGATGGGTCTGAAATACGGGAGACTCCCAGGAAAAACGGGAGTGTTGGCAGGTATGACGTAAACCCTACCTGCATGTAGAACTTTCTCAGTGTACGCACATGTAACAGAATTCATCATCTTTTTTTTTTTAATGCAATCATTTTAGTAGAACTATATATATATCTATATATATATATATATATATATATATATATATATATATATATATATATATATATATATATATATATATATATATATATGTCCTCTTACAGTTCAAGTTTAGTTGTGTAGTGCTTTTTACAATCACTTTTGTTTCAAAGCAGATGAACAGACCTGGATAAAAAAAAGTTATTAGTTGCCCTAATATTATTAAGTGACAAGGAAATGTCTGGAGCACTCAATAACCAAACAAGGTGTGTGGAAAAACGCAAATATAGTAAAAACAGGGAACTCATGCAACACTTGTAATAAATCATTTCAAAATAAAAATAGAAATTTATTACAGGTGTTGTGGAGTGGAGTTCCCTATTTTACTTAATATTATTAAGTAAACAAACTATGTGCATTAAGTCAACTTAACTATTAAGTTAATTAGGGTACATAGGGTTTAATCATTTTTCAAGTTAAGTAAACTAATAGATTTTTACAGAGTTTGGCTTCACCCTTAAAGAACACTAAAGCCCACTATTGCATGCAAACTACTTTGAAAAAACAAATTTAACGTTTAATCTTTTATATTTTTTACTAAACATTGTGCCATGCACTTGTGGGGTATCAAAACATGGCTTATCTTTCTTTCAAATGTAATCTTAAAACTTTCCAGATAATATTTTTTTCAAAGACTTTTCACTAGAATTTTTTTTACGAGACTTCTAACTTAAATTGAAATTTAAACACTGTTTTAAAACATTATTAAGGTCTCTTCTGAATAAATTAAATATGGAAGTTTATATTATAAAGAAGGAATTGTGATTTAAAGATTTAATTACAAAAGTTTTTTGTTTTTTGTTTTCTAGCCTAGAAAAAGTGAACGTGTGAGGGAGTCTTGAAGCATATGTTCCAGAACGATGCCAGAAAAAGGGCTTCCTGACCACTTGGTCTGGCATCTTGCCTCGAGGTCTGGAATCTGATGACTGCGCTAGACTAGACCTCACTGGTTTCTCTTCAGTTCTGCAGATCCCACTCATTCAGCATCAATATTAACACACTTTGCAGCATTATAATCTTTTTTTTATTATTATTAGTTAGAAATTTGATCCAAATCAGGTCCCTCGGGCCAATCTAATACCCATATGGGATGACTCAGATTCTCAACACACTGCGCAGGGTTTACAAGCTAAAACAAAAATGAAACACAGTAAAAGACAGAAAATGTGCAAATTAAAAATGTTCACCCTGGATCTTTAGTTTAGTTTAGTAAACTAGAGAGTTGTGAAAAAAGTTGCAGTGTGGGCCTAACCAGTATATTTATATTCTTCTATTTTATTTTATTAAAATATCTGTTCCACCATACACTAAATAAATTCTAAATTATTTGGACAATAAATACAAGTTGCCTGTTATTTTGAGGATGCAAACACTCCAATTACAGACAAATCATTTTATACAACTGTACTTGTTGTATTTTTTTTAAATAAATCAGCATTTTTATTATGAAAGGCAGGCAAGTTTCAACCAATGTTTAACAGTGCTGGCTGAACATGACCTTTTCATTACCTCAACTGTGGGAATGTGGTTTTCTATTGAAGTTCTCCAACCACTACAACCTTCCTCATCTTCTACCGCTGAATAAACACATTTTGAATAAATTAATTTCCCCTTAACTCTGAAGAAGCTGGACATTGGCAAGCAGTCTAATGCAGAATGCAGCATTGGGCAAGCAATGAATCAAACTTAGCATTTTTGGTCTGTTGGTGGCCCTGGTAAATCATGATGAAATGTTCTTTTCTTGAATAAGTAGCTTTTATTAGTTTCACCACACATGCTATATTGACAAAACCTTGACAAGGGAAGGTTATTACAAGTTAAACATGTAATGTATATATGTAAAATTCTACATTCTAAATGGATCAAAGAAGTTTTTCAAAATTGTCCTAAGTCAAGAAAGGATGTTTTTGAATAGTTTTAGGACAACTTTGATGAAACTTTTTGATCAGCTTTAAATGTTATAAACATTTATTCATTCATTCATTTTCTTTTTGACTTAGTCCCTTTATTTAATCTGGGGTCGCCACAGTGGAATGAACCGCCAACTTAACCAGCATTTGTTTCATACAGCGGATGCCCTTCCAGCTGCAACCCATCACTGGGAAACTATTGTAAGTATTTGTATTTCCATTACAAAAGTATAAATGTTCTTAAAATCCTCATGAAATAACCAGTGTAAAAACAATTACACTGTAGTTGCTTTACTGAGTAAAAGGGAGCAAACCAGTTGCCTTAAAAACGAGGTTACATCAATTTTTAAAGTACTAATCATTTAAAAGCAATGGGTTTACTTACCTTTGTAAAGTATAATAGCGCTTTACAGTGCATTCAACAGTAAGGACCATGCCATATGCCACTTTATATAGGGATGAAAAGGGATGAAGGAGGAGGGGTGGTAAGGGGACCATGGGATGAAAGAGAATTATGAAAAAGTTGGTAGGTTTATTGGGCATCCTACGATGATGCCCAAAGACTTAGGGCTCTATTTTGACGATCTAGGCGCAAAGTCTAAGGCAGGGATGTCAAACTCAATTCCTGGAGGGCCACAGCCCTACACAGTTTAGTTCCAATCCTAATTAAATACACCTGATCAAACTAATTAAGTCCTTCAGGCTTCTTTGAAACCTAAAGGTAAGTTTGTTGGAGCGGGGTTGGAACTAAACTTTGCAGGGTTGCGGCCCTCCAGGAATTGAGTTTGACATCCCTGGTCTAAGGGCTCTATTTTAACGATCTAGGCACAAAGTCTAAATCACAGGGCGTAAAAGCAGTAAGGGTCGTGTCCGAATCCACGTTTGCTAAGACGGAAAAATATGCTCTGCACCGCAACGCATGGTCTGACAGGGTTGTGCTTATTCTCTTTAAGAGTTATGCATGTGTTTTGAGAATAAACCAATCAAAGTCTCATCTCCCATTTCCTTTAAGAGTTGCGTTGCGCCATAGCGCATTTGCTTTTTACATGGCGGACTTTGTAAGTGAAAAAAGTGAACACTTCACTAGCAAGAAAACAGTTAAACAGACCATCTGCAGTGTATTTGTTGTGCGGCGCTGTGAAAAGGGGCTGGATTAAACAAAATGATTAGACATTAAAGAAGCGAGCGATTGCTCCATGTTTTAAATTTCTGTACAGAGATGTCATGTTTTGATTCTCGGTTGGTCTCACGCTGTCAAGTGGTACGATTTCGCAGGTCATAGTTCACCAAGCTTGAACTTTGCACCGCAGCAACCTGCGAAACTTAACGCATGACCCAGCGTTTCCGGTCTGACGCATTCGAGTGCGTATAAATTGAAGTCTATGGGAGAAAAGCTCAGTGTGACCGCACCTTTAGCAGCTTCACTGATTACAGTTGGATTTCAATTCTCTCATATCTGCAAGAAAATTTGATAATTAACAGAGGTTTATATTTTTATTGAAAATATTTAATTTGACCTCACCATCATGGGGATCAGAGGCTGTTTAGTTGGACTCTTGATCCTTTATTTTTCTATTTTAATGTTTCTTTGGCTGTTATAACTGTTTCTGAATCTCATCAGATATAGCAAGATACGCAATGAGAAACTATACTTGTTTACTTAATTGTAACAGATATAATTTCTAGTATTTTATAAGTTAAGCCATAGAATATAGTTTTATTTGATATTGTTTATGTGTGGGATATGTTACAGCTTTACATGGAGGTTCAACAAACAATTATCACAGAATTAATAAGAAATTAAAATTTAATTAGTTTCTTGCACAAAACTTGTGCAAAAAAAAAAGCAATCTCCAGCTGCACATTATGAAACACAGACATCAAGAATCAGGATATGAACCTCAACCATGGTTGCTAAAAAAAAAAAGCTGCTTAATTCATTCATGCTGCATTCTGGGTGCCACCAAAGTACAAAATTCCCAGCATGCATTGCAGCATGAATAGATTATGCAGCTCAAGTTCTTACAATCTCTTTAATTTTCTTTATTTTATTTTGTTCTTGGGGGGTTATATTTCAGTAGATTGTTTTGTTTTGTTCTGGTTTGTTTTTTATTTTATTTTGACATCCATACGACAAAATTTACGCACACACAAACTCTAGTGTGACCGCAGCTTAATTCTCAATCCTCCTTCAATTAGTCACTTAATTATATAATTAACTTCATCACTGTCTGAGTGACCAACCCTCTGTAGTAAGGACACTAATGAGAATTTTGCTCTGGGATTTAAGGGGTTAAATGAGACCGATGAAAAATACAGACTGTGGAATATATTTTTAACAGAAATATTCTGAATTTACAACTGTAAAATGTTAAAAACAGTAGATTACGGGCAGCCGCAGCTGCCGACATTTTACTGTAAAATCAAGAAAAAAAAGCAAAATACTGTAAAATGTTTTTTTTTGTGTCACCATTGAGGAGAATAGTAGCATCTGGGTGCAAGTCCAAGATTAACTTAGAGTATTTGATGTTATGCTGCATCTTCTTTTGTTTAAAGGTAACTGTGTAGTTACTAATGTAGGGAAAATCTGTTTGCTAATTGTAAACATACATGAACCCATTGGTGCATTAAATGACTTTGTTTTTATGCACGAAGCTACGTTTTTGTGAGCTGAACATTCTATCAGTTCATGAAATACAGTTATTTCCGTAAATTTTAACAGTTCTATAAACCTTTGTATTTTTTACAGAATAATTATTAGTTTTCCATTAATTTAACGAATATTTTTTAACAGTGTAGAGCGGAACACCCATGAGTCCACAAAGTGGCACAAATGGATTTGCTATTTGAACAATGTGACGGAAAAAAAAGGGTTGCCTTTGTCTGAAAATAGCAACACGTCTTGCGCCTTATTGCGCCGGGTGTATGATAGGGCCCTCAGAGTTGGGGTACCATCTTCGAAAAATCGAGTGATCAGGACAACCCCCAATTCAACCTAGGAGGAAGAGTAGGTTTAAGCGATTGTTAAAGGGTCAGGAAATACCAAAACACATTTTTTGAGCTGTTGACAGTCGTATATGTATCCCACACTACTAAAAACACTATTAGGACACCTATATTTCACTAAAAAGTGTAAATTGGTTGTTTTTGCGTTATTTCAAGCAAATTCGTACGTCCGGTTTGAAACGAATTTTTGAAGCTGCGTCACGGTCATGACATAATATCGTGTATTCCAGCGTGCAGACAGGACGTCTGTGCCAGAGTGTGTCTTATTACGTCTTACAGTGTGATGCATTAATGCATGAGTAAAGCTTGGTTCAAACCAATCAGCGCGCTCTCCGGTAAATACTTAGGTTTTTTTTTCTCTCATTCGCCGTGCGGTATCAAACATTGCATGAAAAATACACGCTTAAAGCAGTTCCTCGAATCAAATATCTCGTTTGTTGCGAGGGACATGAATGAATTCTCTGAATAAAAGAGCCAAACTGCAGTTAAAGTCCACCATTTAATAATTTGGCAAATAATTCGACTACAGATGTCCATGTAAACACAGTCACATGCCCCGTGCCTCATTACCTTCAACACTGAGTTTAAAACTCTTTTCAAATAAGTAGAATTAACTTTCAGTAAGTTTTGAGTTAACTACACTCATTTCGTTTGATAAAGTTGACTGTTGGGTTTTACACTGCACTATACCCTCCAATGACCCCATTATAGAATATCTGTTGCCTGCTATCTGTTTTATGAACATAAAACAAAGGAAGCATGCACCAGTGAAGCAACTTTGAAAATTCTACTGTATGCTCCAAGACAACATGCCTCCACAACCCCTACACACTGACCTAGACCCTATCATTACACTGAACGCCTTACAGAGCAGATGACTTGGTGATTGTTGGCTGTCAACAAGCCATTTCATTCAGCTAAGGTTTTCCTGCAAAAAAGAATATTAAATTCCTACAAGATCCAGCAAGTTTCTGTCATGTTTCCAGATAGACAGTCTTTTATTTTCTAGACCAGATGAAGTAACAAAAGTTAAACTTTGTTTGAGAAAGTAAATCAGCATCTCCTGTTTATCTCAGTTGTGACCAGGCATCATAAGGAGCCCCATAAATGTAGAGACAGCTGCACCACAGGATTCATGCACTGTCTTTAAACTAGGGTTGGAGGGAGTGTTTTTAGGAAAAAATGTGCTAACAAAGTTTGGCAGCTATGACTTTCACATGGTAATTTAACACGGTTTGCCATAGGAATGCAGCTAATGCTTCCAGAGATCACACCATGTATGTATTTGAAATATTTGATGTATTTAAACTTTAACGTGGTTGAAATATGTTCCATTATAAATATGATCAATAAAATCTGGTGTTGTTTAAAAAAATAAAAATAAATAAATGTTCAAACGTAAATGCTCCATGTTTTTATATTCCGACCAGTGACATCATTACAAATATCAAGAAAAACATATTAACAAGAGCTAAACATATTTCCACAATTTATTCTTTCATGCTCTTTTTGGCTTAGTCTCTTTATTGATATGGGGTCGCCACAGCTGAATGAACCGTTAACTTATTCAGCATATGTTTTATGCAGCAGATGCCCTTCCAGCTGCAACAGATCACTGAGCAAACTCCACACAGAAATGCCAGCTGACCCAGCCAAGGCTCGAACCAGCGACCTTCTTGCTGTGAGGCGATCGTGATACCCACTGAGCCACCGTGACACCCCAGATTTCCACATTTGACCACAAATAAATAAAACAAATGAATAAACTCAAATAAACAAACAAACATCAATGTTTTCTCTAGGAAAGGCATCACCAAACTTGTTTCTGGAGGTCCAGTGCCCTGTAGATTTTAGCTCCAACCCTAATTAAACACACTTGAACAAGCTAATCAAGGTCTTAGTTATACTTGAAACACCCGGGCAGGTGTGTTGAGGCAAGTTGGAACTAAACCCTGCAGGGCACCGGAACTCCAGGAACGAGATTGGTGACCCCTGCTCTAGGATGTTTCCCAGCTGTGGTGGCAGGCCTTTTACACAGATCTTCCTTTTACCTATGGCATTATTTCAATTGAAAAAGGCTGTGATATCAGTATTACAAGTCAAGATGGCATTCATGCAATGCAAGCATGCAAATCTCTTTGCCTGCCAGCCAATTTCCTCTGTTTGTGCACAAAACATCATGTGTGCTCTCAAATAAATGCTGCTGAAGTGCAATTTAGTGTGTTTATGTAATAAATATGTAAGGAATATTTATTAATGTCTCCAATAGACCCAAAGAACAGCATAAACTCTGGCAAGATAAAGTAATTGTATGCAGAACCACAGACCTTGATTTATAAATAAAGTAAAATTATGGAAACTGTGTTCATCAAAACTAAAGGCTACGTCGTGTTTGCTAATGTATATTAGGGGTGTCAAAATTAGCACGTTAACCCACGTGATTAATTTAAAAAATTTAACGCGTAAAAAAAAAATAACGCAGTTGCAGGTTTTTTTTATTTCCTGTTGTGGCCGATGTGTGTTCAGGGATGGCACGTACATGGTGCGTGGACAGCAGAATTGTGAGCGACCCCCCCGTTCTAACTTTCATCCGTGAACTGGTCACTTTCGGGTTGAGGACTGCATGATTGACATTTGTCTAGAGCGCCAGTTCAGCTTGCTCTGGTCCTGCGTGTGTTTAACGTGCCTAGAAATTTGGATAAGACCAAGGACGTGCTTTTAGAAGAAACGTTTCATTACAAAACAATTAATGTGGCATCACCAGGCTATCCTGCGTTTCCTCCAGAGTTTCATGTAATTCCGGGTGTTTCATTTTTAATCTTTAGACTTTACTACAGTTCAGCAGTTCACTTTCATTCAGCATATTTTCATTCCGGATGTTTTAATGGAGCTTGATACCGCATGGCGAACGGAAAGAAAAACCTCCGCATTTCGGGACGTGCGTGATTCTTTAAGGTAATCAATAATTACATGGTAGACTCTTAATCAGTATTATCTTAATCATCAAAGTGGAGTTTTGGTGTCCATGTAAATGTACTCAGTGAAAGTGGCAGATGAAGTTGCAAGCTGTCAAAGACAGCCACAGCCCTATTCTCTGCCTTTAAGCTGTGTCCATGAGCCCTCACATTTCATAAGTTTGACATGTTCCTCTGTCAGAATCTTTGCTTGTAAAATACAGCCATAGATTGCTTAGTTTAAGCAAATTTGATGAACGCGATCAGTCCGCTTGTCTTTTATTTCTCTAATAAATACTGCGTTTTGTGATTAATCATGATTAATTACAAAAAAGTGTGATTAATTACGTAATTTTTTTAACCATTTGACAGCCCTAAGCAATATCACACAAGTAGCAGTGCAATGTGGCTGTATATCGGCACTGGTGAGAGGCATGCGTATTGTCCTACCAGTGACGATATACATTACACCCACATCACACTGCTACTAATGTTTTATTGCGTTTATAATTTTTTTTTTTTATTGTAAAATTTTTCTATTGTGTGTATAAAAAAGAAAATCAAACATGGAAAGTCTCAACACACTTTTGTAAGGGGAACTACTTTTTTTCACCATTCATTCACATGATATCAGAACAGCAGAAGCTGTTACTAATTCACCGCCATTTTAGAGCTAGTATTTGAATAATTCTCTAGCGTAATGTCTAAAGTGAAGACAAAACAGGTAATTTTGCTCAAATTTTAAGATTATGAGGCTGAACGACATGAAATGCCTTTAATCTACTGAGATTCTCCCTGTATTTCTCTGTTGCAATCGAGAGATCACAATATGGTCATCATACAAAAAATCTTCATACCAGTTTAAAAATGATTTGATCAGCTGTTGAAATTGCGCTGTTTTTCTCTTAGGGCTTATTCTTGTCGCCATCTTGTGGTTAAACATTGTCAACCGCATTTGCTCAAAGACTAATGTCCGCCAAAGCGCTGTCTTTCAGAAATTGTAAATATTTTAAAATAAGCACTATCCTTATAAATAAACTGCATAGTTGCAATTCAAACAACTACATTTACGACAAAAAAGCCTCAAAAGCCTCTTACGTTGTACAACAGCAGCAATATTTGTCAAACTGTAGAGTATCCTCTGCTTGTTGCTGTATGTTGGTGAAGTAATAGACAAAGGTAAAGGGTTAAGAGGCTGGACAAGTGCTGTTACTAGCAGGATATCGCATGGCTATCAGCCAATCAGATTCAAGAACCAGACATAACTGCTGTATATATATATATATATATATATATATATATATATATATATATATATATATATATATATATATATATATATATATATATATATATATATATATATATATATATATATATAAATTGCAATATTATATTAAACACAAAATACAAAACATTATTATGATTAATTTCTAATTTTAAAGGATCAGGATGAGCATGCTAACATTTTAATTTCCAATTTTTATTTTTCTCATATTAT
This sequence comes from Danio rerio, assembly GCF_052040795.2. Classification (NCBI taxonomy): domain Eukaryota; kingdom Metazoa; phylum Chordata; class Actinopteri; order Cypriniformes; family Danionidae; genus Danio; species Danio rerio. The sequence goes on along the minus strand of NC_141045.1, from coordinate 29,883,876 downwards.
CATTATCGTTAATATGACTTTGCTTATCTACCATGGTTGACCTGTTTTTGTCCATCACCTTCAAAAGCCCATTTAATTCCTGGATGTAAAATGTTCCATGCATTTTTTTTTTTCTACTGCCACTAGATGTATATCTCGACAAATGTCTACTCGAGAGCCACAAGAGACAGTGACTAAGAGACAAAAACAAGACAATGACAGACCTCGGGGGACAGTAACTCCAGCAAGAAAAACGCTCCCTGGCTCCCAGGCTCCCAGGCCTGGTTGTGTCTGCAGTGTATTAAAACCTCTTGTGAACTCATAGCCAGGTGATTGGAGGATTCCAAGCCGGCTTATGCTGAGTGATGTGGATGAGCATAAGACTCTGTGCAGAGCGTCTCGAGGATCAAACGTGCACACAAACACACACACACACACATGTACTTTCACATACATACTCAGTCAATGGGATTTAGACTGGAGTCCTCCCTCCCTCCTTCTCTACTCTAATCGCAGTGTTGTGGTTTTCTCGCTGTGGCTCTGTGGTTGTTTTCTCCTCCCTCTCTGAAAACTCTCTGTCTCTCTCTCTCTCTCTCTCTCTCTCTCTTCACAGTGTATATAAGTAAGCAGTGAGTAGGCTTTTAAGCAGACAGAGAAAAACTATGCTAGTGTACTGTAAATGCAGAGAGGTGTGTGTAGTGTATTGTCAGCCGCACGTTACTGAGGCACCAGCGTGGGATCTACAGGTGAGTTAACTCTAATTACTCTGTCTCAATATATTACACACATCCACGCTCACCACATCACCCTGTTCAATATATTACACACACACATGCACTGCATCACCCTGTTGACATCAGCAAACTCTCAAAACAAAGTGTATGACAAAAGTAGGCACATTCCATTTTCTTATTGCATTTCTAAAATTATCTGTGCTGTACTCATTCATCTACGCTCTATAATTCACTGGGTTTTCTTCACAAACTTTCCATTCAAACTTAAGTGAGTGTTTTTGAATGGCATGCTTCATGCTGTGGCATGCTTCGTGATACTTTGTAGCAGCTAAAAAGCTCTAATGGTGATATTAAGTTTTAATGAACTTTGAATGGGGCTGTACATGGATAATGTTTATTGAGAGCAATTGTATTGAACATTTATTTGTGCAGGCTCTTTTTTTCATATGTATAACAATAATTTGTTAGTAGTAGACAAGTCTTTTTATTGAATTTTTCAGAAAAATTTTTTTAACAGAGCATATAAAGAACAAAGTACATGAAAAAAATAGGAAAAAAAATACAAGGTGAAATAATGCTAATTAAAAAAAAATCAAATACAATTAAAGTTTTTATAATAAATCTGACCTCAAAATATGACAGGAGTGGTCTACAAACTTTGAAGAATCTGTTATTTGAGCCTTGGGTGCAATATTTGAGTTTTTCTAGCTTTAGATATGCCATGACATTTTCTACCCATTTAGTATGTGTTGGTGGTTTAGTTGACTTCCACTGCAGAAGTATACGCCTTCGGTTCAACAAAGAAGAGAAAGCTAGTGCATTTAATTGACCTGCTGGTAGTGCAAGGTTTTCAGGTGTCACAACAAATATTGCTATTACTGGATCTGGATATATCTCCTTTTCACATCTATAAGAAAAAGTGTCAAACACCGCAGACCAAAATGGTCTTAGGGATGGACACGTCCAGAACATATTACCCAAGGTGGCCTCATCTCTATGTCACCTAGAACATGCTGGATCAATTTCTGGAAATGTTCTTGACAATTTGCTTTTAGAAAAGAATTATCTTAAATTTAATAACCGTGTTTGATGCAAATAGATCTCAAGTCAGTTTGCTTAAATGTTTATTGCCAGACTGTCTCTGGAACTATACTTCCTAAGTGATCTTCCTACTGTTTCTTTGAAAAATTTAAAGACGATACGGCTGCTCTTTAAATCAGACTGTACACTTTTGATATAAGATAACCCCCAGATGCACTTAGGTCAAAGATCTCAATCCAGCTGCTTATGGGAGGAGCTAAAAGTGTACTAAAATACCTTTTTTATAGGCTTCTTACCTGTAGATATCTGAAGAAATGTGATTTGGGAACATCCAATTCTTTAGTCATATGTTCAAATGACATAAAATGACTTCTTTGAAAAAAAGTCCCTTGCATATCTGAGTCCCTTTCCAAACCAGATCTGAAAAGCATGATCAATTAAGGATGGTGGATAACAATAATTTAATAATGTTTATTTATTGGTTTAATGTTATAAAAGTTAAAATTACTTTTAAAAATCTGATATCTTTTGTTACAGTGCATAAAACATTCTTTTTTAAAAGAATTTATACATTTCTGATAACTGATAATCTTTAGCAAAATTACACATTTTCATATTGTACTTTTTAATGTTTGTGATGGCTATATTGTTATATTAAATTAATTATTTATATCATAAATGATATCATATGATAATAAAAATTCAACCCTCTTTAGGTATATATTTTCGTCATCAGGTCAGAACAGTTCTACTTCCCAAACATTATACCAACATAAAATACAAAGAAACCCATACATGATTGCTGGTATAATCTTTAAATTATTATTTTTTTTTAAATCACAAACATTAAGATTGTTAGATTTTTACTTTAATTATGAGGTTATTATTATTACCTTCCTCATCACTCCACATAGTGTCCACATCTGAGATATTTCCATCTTCTATATGCTCAAGGACTTGAAGATATATATATATATATATATATATATATATATATATATATATATATATATATATATATATATATATATATATATATATATATATTCTGCATATAAAAACTGTTTCAGCATCGAATTAGTACAGCAGTATAATTTTTTACATAAAAAGTAAAATTAGCCTCACTGGAGATTTAATTTCAGTAACAGATCTTGAACCCTTTGTACATCCTAATGGACAGACATGTTTGGTTCATTCTTGATCTAAAGCTTCCAATGTTACAAAAGATTTTAAACTTTAATTAGTAAGTGCAATCCCTCCGTTTTACTTACAATCTATGACATACTGGCAAACATACCAATAAATTGGATTAAAAAAACACTGTAAATGTGGCTTACATCTGTGTCTGGATTAAAGTGATGCCCTGCTGCTTTTTTAGTGTAGTGGATTTGTTTCAAATTACAACATGCCAAGCCTTTCCACCATTTGATTGAATGACAATCATTCAATAGAATCTGGATGCAGCCTTTATGATGCAAGCTGAAATTGCATCACTCAGAGATGCAATGTCAGACATAATGCACTTAATGGATCAAGTGAAATCACTGTGAAGGGTAAGGTTAGGGGTGGCGATAGGTGAGCCCATTAAAAAGCATTGGATGCTACTCAGATTGCATCTGAACCAAGTCTGCAGCCAGACTCCTTTCCAATTGTTCACTCTTATGGACTGCAGGCTTTAAAGGAAACCACAAAAAATAAAACAAACAAGCTGACATGTGTTGTTTTTTGTAATGGATAAAGGGTCTGAGGGGGTTAATGGTAATCTGTCTAAACACTGGATTTCTGTAAACAGTTATTGACTGGAATTTATTATTGATGCATTCTACATCTTAATTATTACAACTAATTGTGGAAAGGGAATGTTTGATGATATTGTGACTTTTTAAATGTGAAAGTGGCAGGGCAAGCCCTTTCCGCAAAGGAAATCAAATGAAGGAAAACCTAATTAGCACATTCTATATATGCATGCTCCTCAAAGGGTTTCATTTAAAGTTTACTGTCAGGAAATGTGCAGAGGCACCACTAAGGTCTCTGAAAAGTGACTCTGTAAATATTTTGAAGTGAGTTAATCAGAGGGAAGGGTTTTCAGATGAGATTATGTACTTCCGTATAAAGAGCTTCTCTTGGATGGCAGCCAGTCATACTGGAGAAACTGACAGCCACTAACATCAGTGTTTCCCAGGAACCTGTGATCACTTGTGGTATATGGTAAAAATATAGTGTCATTATGCTATTTCACTGTTAGCATTACTCAGAGGCAGCTTTAAAAGTAGCTGTATTGTGTCAGTAGTTCCCAAAATAGGATTCTTTGATATTGAAGAGATCACATGTTATTCTTTCTACCTAAAGAAAGCCAAAACATCTCCTCAGATTAACTTGACATAAAACAATGTATGTTTTCCATTGTGATTGAGACTCTCTTTTTAAAGGTATAGTTCACGCAAAATAAACATGCATAAAGTATTTTTTTTTTTTACTGTTGAACAAAAAAGAAGATAATTTTTAAAATGTTAGAAATCTGTAACCATTTACTTCCATAAAATAAAAATCTAATGCTATGGAAATCAATGTTACCAATTTCCAGCTTTATTCAAAGTATTTTAATTTATGTTCAACGTAAAAAACTCAAACAGGTTTGGAATAAGTGTAGGGTGAGTAAACAATGACAGAATTATCAGTTTTGGGTGAACTATCCTTTTAAAGTCCTGTTTATCATTCAAGCATCGGATGTTTTTTTAGCGATCAAGTTCAGAATCAGTTTTCTGATGTTTAAAATCAATAAGTCTGATTTCCAAGCCTTTGATTCCAGTTACTTTGATAAAAAAAAAATAAAAAATCAAGTGGAAAATACCCACAATGGCACTGAAAGTTATGGATGTCACAGAATTCATTTGAGGCTACAGCAAATGATTATACAAGAACCCTTACCTCACGTCATCCTTGGAGACACAGCTAATAAACACAGCTATCTTCTGAAGAGCCCTGAGGTTCCTATACGCCAGTTCAAGAAACTTTTCTGTCTCCTGTTGTAAATCTGACTTAGTCATATTTATGTTTTCAATTTGGATCAAATTTACATTTGGATGCGATTGAATGAAGCTGCTTCGAAATTCTAGCATCAGGTTGACTCCATGCCTCTTGTGGTTTCTCTGAAGCCGTCGCCTAAAAGGTTTCTATAAAACCACTCTCACTAAGCCACATGTATCTTAATTATTGCCAGAAAGGGCTGAGGGTTTGAGGAAGCTCAAAGATAAATAAATCTATCTGAAATACAGGCGCAATCTCTTCAATTCTCCATGCCCCACTGTTTTCATTGATGGCTAACCCTAAAGCTTCATGGAAAGTTTTATTCATTCCCCCTGCTTGAATTCCCTTGCATATTTAGACATAAGAAAACGTGGGATTGTTCCTTCTTTTCCATTTTTTAAAAACCTTTGTCATGAGCCCGTTCTGGATTACAGCTAAGTAGAGCATTTTATAATTGATCAGCGTGTGAAGGTATTCCATGCACAAAAGCCGTGAAGATCATCTGTGAAGCTCACTGCAAAGCAGAGGTCTTATTATGCAGGAAGTGGTTTAATTCTTCCCCCTCATGGCACAGGCCCGGCGCCAGTCTTAGGGGAAAAGGAGCTACAGCTCTCTCTTTCCACTCAATAACGCAACCACCACGGGGCTCCACAATTTGCCTTCATCCGCAACATTCCACGCCATACCTCATTTTTCAACCTCTGATTTAACACATGACTGGCATTAATAACCTCACAATACATGTGTTACTGCTATGGTTACTAGTGATTGGTTCCATGCTTTACTCTGTTACAAGATAATCAGGAGTCTCTGATTACTCTCAAAAACATCCTGTTAGAGGTTTTAAATTTGAAGCCTTATAATAAGCCATAATTTACACCATCCGCAATGTAATAATCAAAGCCAGATTAAAACTTTGGAGAACTGTTCGTTGCATACAGTGATTCCTGCAAACTCGAGCTACCTTTACAAATGTATGAATGTCATTACATACACTAATTTAGCCAACCATGTGCCATTTATTATGTCTATATAGATAAAATAGTACTGTTATAGAATATAACACAAATGTATCTGGGCACAGAAACATGTTCATAGCTAAAGTGACAAATGTCCTTATTATGCTAGACTGGGTAAAAGTCAACCCAGGCTCTTTCTGAAAATGTACCAATATATACACTTCTGGAGAGCACCAAATACATCCCAGGAGCTATGTTTTGTATGCATTTGAGATCTTGGGCTATATTAAAGGGCATGGCACAAAAGCATTTAGAGTGTGTCCAAATCCACTTTTGCTATTTTAAGGATGAAAAAATATGCTTTGCGCCGCGGCAGTTGGTCTAAAAGGGTTGTGCTTATACTCTTAATGAGTTATGAGTGTGTTTTGAGAATAAACCAATCAGAGGCTCATCTCCCATTTCCTTTAAGAGTCAGTTGCGTCGTGCCATGGCGCATTTGCTATTTACATGACCGACTTTGTAAGAGAAAAACAAAATGCTTCACTAGTGAGTAAACAGTTAAACAGATCATCTGCAATGCAAGGATAAAAAAAACTTGCCTCCTCCATTGTGGTCACATCCCAACACACGTCCTGTGCTCCATGTGGTCCAAAACCTGACAGGTCTAAGCTTTTTTTTTTTTTTAATAAAACAAATATAAATATTAGGGATGTAACGGTATTGTAAATACCGTCATACCGCAATATTAATTTTTTTCGATATTACCGTAGTCGCATGACTCTGTAAAACTATAGGTCTTCTGAGAAAATTTGCTCAGGCAAATGAAGCGAACGGGAGGTACCGGAAACAACAATTCCCATCAGCCCAGGCTTGGCCATAATCCCTTGCGGTCCATTGTCGCTACAGATCCAGTAATGCGGAAATGGAGTGTGCTGCTAGAAGCGGGGATCAAAAAGAGCTGGAAAACCTAAAGCGGGTGTTGTCGCCGCGCGCGTACTGAATAGTGGTGTTGTCGCGCGAGTTCTTATCAGCTGTGTTGTCGCGCGCGTACTGAATAGCCGTGTTGTCGCGCGAGTTCTTATCAGCTGTGTTGTCGCGCGCGTACTGAATAGCCGTGTTGTCGCGCGAGTTCTTATCAGCTGTGTTGTCACGCGCGTACTGTAAAGCGGGGACGGAGGGTATGTCGCGTCGCGGGGGCACTTTTGATCATTTTGGAAGGGAACTTTCTATCCAAAACTAAAAAGGGCATGTGCACTGCACAGGTTGAGCCCTGTGTGTGCACGTGCCTGCAAGTTGGGGAATACAACTAATAATCAGTCATGGGGACTGCAGAAACACAGCACACTGTTCAGATTGATGAAGACATGAGATCTCTATCTTACTCATGGTTTGTCCTCTCAAGTGGGGGAAAGACAATGCACAACGTTACCCACTGCTGTCAACCTGGGCCAAGTCATGTCTCTCTTGTCCCAGAAACCTCAGTCCCAAATGAGAGGGTTTTTTTCTGTTGCAGGGGACATTGTAAATACCCAGAGATACCAGCTTTTACCAGATTATATTTATATGATAATTTTCCTTTAAACCCATCTCTATCTAAGTGAGTGAGTGATTAAATGTTGAATGTGATGAGTTTTCAACAATACTAAATTGAAACTTTTTTTTTACATGGTTTAATATTTTTTTGTTATTAAAATTGAAGTTCCTGTTTCAAAGCTTACAGATAGATGGCTAATTTGTATGTCATTGACACTTTTGGCACTTTTTTGGAGTATTTTCATAAGTTTTGTTTTTTCCTGTAAATGATTCAATAAATACCGTACCGTGACATTCATACCGAGGTATTACCGTACCGTGAAATTCTGATACCGTTACATCCCTAATAAATATGCATATAATAAAAATACAAATACTACTGTAAAACTACTACTACTACTACTACTAATAATAATAACATTATACAAAAGCAAGTTGTCATGGTTGTGCTGGTCTGAAAATAGAAACACATCACAGCAAACACGTCTTGCGCCTTATTTTGCCAGTTGTATGATAGGGCCCTTTAAATTTCTTTCACGAGTGCCATTTGTGCCTGCTGTTCTCATGTAAATTCACCAGAGGCCACTGTTGACTGACTGACTGACTGACTGACTGACTGACTGACTGACTGACTGATTGACTGACTGACTGACTGATTGACTGACCAAAATTCCTCCTTCCCTAAATCCAACCTATAGCGCTTTCAAAAGCACCAATTGACCCGCTCACCCACTTCCCTAAACCCAGCCAACCCAAAAGAAAAGCCCTCGCCTGGTTTTCACCACGTTTCCAGATTTTTTTCACATTTTCATCATGTTATTTACTTGTTTATTTATTTATTTATTTTTTTGGCTTCTTTTTTCGTCTTACCCACTTTCTGGAACCGTTCTTCACCAGACTCGAACCCCGTCGTTGTGGTCACCTCCTCTCTGTGTCTCAAGTCATACATGGTGTCTTAACTGGACAAACTGGCAACAGCGAGAAAGTTGTCCTTCGTAGCGGTAAGATGTTAAGAAATGGTGTCATACTGTCCCGGAGTGTAGCCCCTTAGACAAAATGCAGCCATACTGTACATACTTCTGGCTACATAATTCGAGATCTACAGAAATTTATACAGGGCTAAGTTTTCAGAATGAGCATATGTTGTTAATAGTCATGGCATTGCACAGACAAAAAAGAAGAAAACTGTGAAAAAAGCTAGAAGTGTTTATTTGCAGAAACGTGGTTATTGCCATGAAATTCATACCCTTTACCTTTGTCTTGTCTGTTGATGCTCTGGCATTTGGCAGAAGCAGCTATGATTATGGCTATGTGGGCGCCACACTGGTGAGAGTATGTGGCTGGATTTGGCCATTACCCTTGTGGTTAACTCTGGTCTGACTGATGACTGCAATCCCCAAACTAACTTTTGACTCATAGTCAAACCAAGCTGAAGTACAAAATGTTATGTTTACGCTTGACCTCTCCCTTCTTTGCACATTTACCTTGGCTCAAGACTTAGGACAAGGGTCATCACATCTATCTTATTAAATGAACACACTACAGCAGTTCTTTACAGTTACTGTGGTAAAAAAACACAAACATTTGTTCACATTTGTTGTCTACGTTCATTAAATTCCATTTGTTTTTGAAGTTTTGGCCATATTTTTAGGCCAATTACTTTACAATAAAAAACAACCATGGCATTTTTTCAATCACACAGTTTTTCAAACAAAGCTAAAGTAAAACATAAAAGCACTGCAATGTTTTGTTTTTTAATCTGTATTTGAGACAGTGACTTGGTATTGATTCTCATAATTTATCTATAAGTCTCTGGCCAAATTCAACCATATATATTCTTTAAAATATATTCTATTGTAGTCTTATTAAAAAACTCCATTAACTGACAAAAAAATAGAGACCAAATCTTGGGAGAATCCAGGCTCAGTTGGGGGACCAGTTCTCCAGGCAAGGCTGCAGTCTAAAATACACTAGTGGCTTTGAGAAGTTTGCATCTTGACCACAACAAATGCTCACCAAGTAGGTCCTGGGCAGGTGTTAAGAGAAGCCAAAAGGGATCAATTTTGAGACTCATCTGTCACTGAGGTCTTAGTAGGAATCAGTCTTGCATTCCTACCAATCTTTGTCCTTTATTGGGTATAATAAGTTTGTCCACTGTTCACAACAACCATATGCTTTGAATAGAGACTAGATCCAGAATATGATCATATTTCTTAGCTCTCAAAGAATTCTTGCCCAGATTTGGCAAACAACTGGTACAGCAGGTGTTTGTCAGGTACTGGCAAATAGCATGTGGGCCAAACATGGCTTGGATTTGACAGTGGTAAAATGCTTCATGGGTTCAACAAATTTATTGCAAGGGTGACGCACTAACATCTGGCCCAATTCAGATCCACTTATGGTTTATTAACTTGGCTGAAACTTGGCCCAGATATGGTCCTTGTTTGGCCCTTGTATGGAAGCCAAGCTTGGTCCAATCATGTACCGTAATTCACTACGGCATGTGTGCCAACAAAAGCTGAATGTGTGGGCCAGATCTGGGCCAGAGAAATTTTACTATGTGGGTAGTCAGTGCTCTGGCTGCTGCAATTTGGAGAGGGGTCTGGATACAGACCTGGAGCAGATGTAATCTGAGCTGCATGCAGTGCACTTTAATGGGCTCACCTAAACCCAACCCTAACCATACCCCTCACAGTGATGTCATTGAGTGCATTGTGTGACATTGCATCGCTGAGAGATGCAATCTCGGCTTGCATCATAAAGGCTGCTTCCCGATACTACTGAAATATTTTAATCCAGTTGAAGTTGCAACCACCAAGTAATGCATTACAACAATTTATTTGTGAGGTCATTAGGTCCTGAATGAGTTTTTCTACATTCTAAATTTTCTACATTGTTTGCATATGTCATCAAGTGGAATAGTAGGGAATAGTAAACAAAGATTTGAGAATTAATTAATCTACAGTTTTAGAATACATATAATTGTATGAATGCATGAGTCAATAAGTTACTCATTAAGACAGGGACTTACTGCCACCTACTGGTTGTGGTCATATTTATTTACGATGACAGGCTTAAAATAAATGCTGGGTTGTTTCAACTTAAAGTTGGGTGAAATATAGTTGGGTGAAATTAAAGGGAACACGTGGTGCAGTGGGTAGTGCTATGGCCTCACAGCAAAAAGGTTGCTGGTTCGAGTCCCGGCTGGGTCAGTAGGAATTTCCTGTGTTTGTGTGGGTGCTCTGGCTTTCCCCACAGCCCAACGACATGCGCCATAGGTGAATGAAATCAGTGGCCACAGTATGGGTGTGAATGCAAGAGATTATGGGTGTTATGGGTGTTAATGGGTGTCCCAGTGCTGGGTTGCAGCTGGAAGGGGATCCGCTGCTTAAAACATATGCTGGATAAGTTGGTGGTTCATTCTGCTGTGGTTGACCCTGATTAATAAAGGGACTAAACCAAAACAAAATTGAATAAATTAATGAATGAATATTTATTCAAACAATTATCAAACTGTTGGATTTGTCAATTGTTTAACTTTTTGGGAGTTGAGAAAACCCAGCACATTTTAGAGCAGGACGATGTAATTAACAGACAGCCCAATCTGGATTAATATTGTCACCTTTTTGTGCTCTTGTGGTAATTTGTCATTGCTAATCAAACATCAGCTGCATTTTTTATTTGTTGCTGGGGTCTGTCCCCAGCAAGAAATAGAAAATGCAGCTGATGTTTGCTTAGCAGTGACAGTGTGCTCAGGCTATACTTTGAAAACAATTTACAGCATTTAAAAGATATAGCACAATGCAACATCTCACCCAGAGTGTGAAAGACTACACTTTGCATTGTGTAAATGGCAGATGGTCCTTTTAGCAGCTTGACAAATAAACATTAAAATTGTAAAGGAAAAAAAAGTGCTTCAATAACAATAAAGAAAGCTGTTATCACGTCATGATTTTACAGATTGTGCACTCCCTTTACAGTAATGAAAGCTGACTAATTTCCACAGTGAATCTTTTACTAACATTGTGTAATAATTATGTTTTTGTTGTTGTTGCTGTTGTCGTGATGAGAGGATTTGTCTGTGCATAATTAAATTGCTGTGTCATGTTGAGCAGTAAGAATGACCAACTAGTAAATGCTACTACTATACCATCACTACTATTAAAACAACAACTACTAGTAGTAGTTGTGGTTTTTGTAGTAGCAGTAGTAATAACAACAACGATACCTTTTTATATACCCTGATTAAAATGTACAAAATAAAGAAAAAAAATTGTAGAACAACTACTAGTAGTAGTTGTGGTTTTTGTAGTAGCAGTAGTAATAACAACAACAATGATACCTTTTTATATACCCTGATTAAAATGAACAAAATAAAGAAAAAAAATTGTAGAATCTTGTAGGTCTAAAGAGGCGACGTAGTGGCACAGTAAGTAGTGCTTTCACCTCACAGCAAGAAGGTAGCTGGTTTGAGCCTCGGCTAGGTCAGTTAGCATTTCTTTGTGGAGTTTGCATGTTCTCCCTGCGTTTGCGTGGGTTTCCTCTAGGTGCTCCAGTTTCCCCCACAGTCCAAAGACATGTGGTACAGGTGAATTGGTTAAGCTAAATTGTCTGTAGTAAATGAGTGTGTATGGGTGTTTTCCAGAGATGAGTTGCAGCTGGAAGGGCATGCACTGCATAAAACATATGCTGGACAAGTTAGCGGTTCATTCTGCAGTGGCGACCCCCGATTAATAAAGGGACTGAGCCAAAAAGAAAATGAATGAATGATATAGGAATTATGAAATATTGCCTAAGGAATTATGAAATATTGAAATATAACACTGGCCTATATCTAACGGTGCTCAACATATCTGAGAATAAATGCATTTTGTCAAGATGTTAATTCACTCTTTTATTATCATTTTCAGTATGATTTTTTAAGGACATGCCAGGCCAGACTTAGCAATAAACAGCATTTTAAAATCAGTAAAACTGCTGAAATGTTCTTAAATAAAGTCTTATGCAAATTGTAATTTGTGGCCTTTCGCATTTTGCATGGTTTAAATGTAGCTCTCTTGGCCTCTGAATTTAAATACGAGCATGCCAGCACCAAAACTTATTCAGGAAAACATTGCAGAGTTATTATTATCCAAATAAACTACAGAATAATAAGTAAACTCATGAATGAATGAATAATAATAAAAACCATCTATATTATATGTATTAATTTATTATTATATAATATTTTTGGCATTATTTGAATATGAATAATTAATTATTTTATTTATTTTTATTTATTTTTAACTTTAATTAATGAATGAATCAATCGCTGAGTTAATTAATTTCTTTTTCAACGGGAAATTGACTGGATTAGGAAATGTAAACCTAAATGTGAGTTTGATAAGTATAATAAGAAACATCAATCAATCACTGAGAGATGCAATCTCGGCTTGCATCATAAAGGCTGCTTCCAGATACTACTGAAATATTTTAATCCAGCTGAAGTTGCAACCACCAAGTAATGCATTACAACAATTTATTCGTGAGGTCATGAGGTCCTGAATGAATTTTTCTACATTAGACATTGTTTGCATATGTCTTATGAGAATTATGTTAGCATATGTCATCAAGTGGAATAGTAGGGAATAGTAAACAAAGATTTGAGAATTAATTAATCTACAGTTTTAGAATACATATAATTGTATGAATGCATGAGTCAATAAGTTACTCATTAAGACAGGGACTTACTGCCACCTACTGGTTGTGGTCATATTTATTTACGATGACAGGCTTAAAATAAATGCTGGGTTGTTTCAACTTAAAGTAGGGTGAAATATAGTTGGGTGAAATTAAAGGGAACATGTGGCTCAGTGGGTAGTGCTATGGCCTCACAGCAAGAAGGTTGCTGGTTCGAGTCCCAGCTGGTTCAGTAGGAATTTCCTGTGTTTGTGTGGGTGCTCTGGTTTTCCCCACTGCCCAACGACATGCGCTAAGGTGAATTGAATCAACTAAAGTGGGCACAGTGGGTGTGAATGCAAGAGATTATGGGTGTTTCCCAGTGCTGGGTTGCAGCTGGAAGGGGATTTCTTTTTCAACGGGGAATTGACTGGATTAGGAAATGTAAACGTAAATGTGAGTTTGACAAGTATAATAAGAAAAATCTATCAATCAATAAATCAATCAATTAGTCTGCAACATTAAAGCTGCAGTCACACTGGGCTTATCTCCCTATAGACTTTCCTTCATACACACTCGAATGCGTCAGACCAGAAATGCAAGGTCATGCGTCAAGTTTCGCAGGTTGCTGCGGTGCAAAGTTCAAACTTGGTGAACTCTAACCTGCGAAATCGCATCACTTGACTGCGTGAGACCAATCGAGGATCAAAACATGACATCTCTTGACAGAAATTTAAAACATGTAGCAATCGCTCGCTTTTTTAAATGTCTAATAAGCTTGTTTAATCCATCCCCTTTTTGCAGGGCAGCACGACAAAATATCGCATGCTCAAACTCTAATGTGACCGCAGCTTTACTTGTCAATCTAATTAATTTCGAATTTAAAAAAGTCAAGTTCATACTTATTTTGTTTCTGAAATATGTCACAGGAATGATGCAGAAATGGGATGGTTGCATATGAGATTTCATATTGACAATTGCTTAACTGAATGGCTTGTAGTAGTGAAAACAGTACGTCATGATGCCTCAGGCAAAAATTCATCAGCTGATTTTAAATATGCACGCTATTGGATAGCCACTGTACCTACCACAAACAGTTGTTAATTGTGTTGTTGTTGTTTTTTGTCCCTTTACAGGATGATTGACAGTTGCCTGTGCTGAGTCACACAGCAGAATGCCTGGTGTGCCCTGCGGGGCCTTGCAACACCATACTGTGCCTGTAGCCTGTGCCATCATCTGTTCCTGGCTGTTGATCCTGGTCCATTCTGTCCTTTGCCAGAAACCTGCAAAGTTGCCTCTGGTGGGCCGCAAGCCTTTCCTGGCTGCCTGGAATGCTCCACTGGATATGTGTACATTGAAGTACAATATTAACGTCAGCCTTGATATTTTCCACATCAGCGGCAGTCCACGAGCCGTCCACACTGGCCAGAATGTCACCATCTTTTATGCTAATCGTCTGGGCTACTACCCTTTCTACAATGAGCAAGGGGTTCCAATCAACGGAGGCCTACCTCAGAACACCAGTCTTGAAGCACATCTTCGCAAAGCCCGAAAAGACATAGCGCACTTCATTCCTTCGGAAGACTTCCGTGGCCTGGCTGTGATCGACTGGGAGTTTTGGCGGCCACAGTGGGATCGTAACTGGCACAAAAAAGACATTTACCGGAAAAATTCACGTGAACTGATTGCACAGGCCTACCTTAATGTGACAGAGGAACAGGTGGAGGAGCTGGCACGCTTGCGCTTTGAGAAAAGTGCCATGGAATACATGCAGAGCACGCTGCAGCTCGGTACACAAACTCGCCCACATGGACTTTGGGGTTTTTATCTCTACCCTGACTGTCACAATTATAACATACATGAACTCAACTACAGTGGCACATGCCCTCAACGGGAGAGCGAACGTAATGACCAGCTGTTTTGGTTGTGGAACAGCAGCACTGCCCTTTTCCCGGCGCTCGCTATACGTAAGGGCCACACAGACAGCATTCGCAACCTGCACTTCTCGCAGAACAGGGTACTAGAGTCATTGCGACTGGCCTCACTTACCTCACTTCCCTATGAGCTGCCTACGTATGTGTACACGCGGCTGGGGTATAGAGATGAAGCAATGGCCTTCCTGACACAAGTAAGTGAATCTGTTCAATATATTTAAATATATATATATATATATATATATATATATATATATATATATATATATATATATATATATATATATATATATATATATATATATATATATATATATATATACTTACTTAAAATATATACAAAAACATATACTAATATACTGTACATCCTCAAGTTAATATGATTTTATGTTATTCTCAACTTTCTGGTTGTTATATATACATAGCATAATTGCACAAACAGCTACAGTAACATTGAGGGGGTATATGCACACTGACTTTTAATTTCAGTCAGCCAGCCCCAGGGATTACGGTAATTTGTCATCCCATACAAAATCGATGTGTTTTAAGATGTGATTTCTTTCAAAAACAATGATCTTCACTGCCTGGCTGAGATATGATATAAAGTGTGTATCATACCAAACAAGAAGCACTGCATTAAATTTTATTTTTCCTTGCCATGTCTTTAAATATGGAAATTAATTTACCACATTATTTTCAGTGGAGTTTTTACGCAAGCCTGCTGCTAATGATGGCTTTTGTCTCTTTTTACACTTTAACAACCAAATGGATGCTTAAGTCTATTTAACTGATTATATTTGAATTATATTACAACATCGATGCTGTAAAATGAACCTTATGAAATTAAAATTATTCACATAAACCTTTCACTGGAAGCTCATTATTGGCTGAAAAACACTAGCTGTGCATGTAGCCCATTCTACACCACACTCTGTATGCATAAACTGATCTGAGTCTAAATTCAATAGCTCCCTCTTGTGGTCGAATAGAGTACATAGATAACATTAAAGAGTTGTTGCTAAAAAGTGTGTCACTATCACAATGACTTGTAAATAATAAAATAAATCCATTTCCATTTAAATAAACGGTCTGTAAAAACACATTTTAATGACATTATATACAAAAATTTTGATTTTACAGAAGGACTTGATTCATACAATTGGAGAAAGCGCTGCTTTGGGAGCTGCAGGATTTGTCATTTGGGGGGATCTTAACCTCACATCCTCAAGGGTGAGAATTTTAACCCTGGTTCTTAAATATCTATAAATAGGTTGACATTAGAACTGGCATGCAGAATGTGTGCATAAGGAGAAAATGTATTAATTTATTATTATCATATACTTTTTGGAAATGTTTTATTTTCTTCAACCCCCGTGCATTTTTTACTATGGTGTTCCACAGGGATCTGTTCTTGTCTTTCTCTCTCTAGGCTCAATAATCACACACAAAACAAAAATAACTTCAACAGTTATGACCTCCAACTATATCTTCCATTAAACATAGATATATTAAAAATGACAATATATGCAAATCATGTATATGCCATTTAAAAACTCATAGTCAGATTTCAAACACACACACATACATATATGCAGCATGTATGTATTTTTTCAAAATCATTTACATCACATGAACGGCCAACTTATCCAGCATGTCGTACACAGTAAATGCCCTTTCAGCTGCAACCCAGTACTGGGAAACACCCATACACACAATACAGCCTATTTAATTTAATACACCTGTACTGCATGTTTTTAGACTGTGGGGGAAACCAAAGCACTTGGAGGAAACCCACGCGAACACAGGGAGAACATGCAAACCACACAGAAATGTCTACTGATTCAGCCAGGACTCGAACCAGTGACCTTCTTGCTGTGAGGCAACAGTGCTAACCACTGAGCCATTGTGTCGCCCCTACATATGTACATTCATTCATTCATTCTCTTTTCAACTTATTTCCTTTATTATTCAGGGGTCGCCACAGCAGAATGAACTGCCAACTTATCCAGCATATGTTTTAAGCAGTGGATGCTTTTCCAGCCGCATCCCAACACAGGGAAACATCCATACTTGCAAACACACATGCGCACTATGGCCAATTTAGCTTATTCAATTCATCTATATTGCATGTCTTTGGATTGTGGGGGAAACCGGAGCACGGGCGAACACGAGAAGAACATGCAAACTCCACACAGAAATGTCAACTGACTCAGTCAGGGCTCGAACCAGCAACCTTCTTGCTGTGAGGTGATCGCACTACCCACTGCACCACTGTGATGCCACATATGTACATATATGTTAAAAATATATCAGCAATAATTGTATGGGCGTGTTCATATATGATCATAATTATATCAGTCATGAGAGGAGAAGATCTCTGGAAAGTCAAGTTCTTGAAAGTCAAGTTTCTTTTTCAATAACTGAATGAAAAAGAAACCTACTAAATGCTAATGAATCTATTGAAAGCGTGGTTTATTAGCCTTCACAATAAAAAAAAATAATAATATCTTGTTTTTGAAAGCATGTAAAAGTAGTAGATTCATCTTATATTAGAGACAAAAGTAAAGAATTTTCTTACTAGTAAAGATCTGGACATTGGAATCCATGCTTTAATTTCCTCTCAATTGTATTACTGTAACTATTTGTATCATTTCCTACCCCAAGCTACCTCAAGTGTCAGTTACAGGTGGTGCAAAAAGTAGGAACTATTATTAACAGCAACTAAGAAAAGGTACCATATCTCCCCTCTCCTTGCCACATTGCACTAGCTTCCTATAAAAATTTTGAGTCAGCGTTAAGATCTTTTTTTTCCGCAAACTAGGCACTGCATAATTCTTCCTTGGATAATGTAGTGTGATTAGGCCATACGCAGCCTATAAGTCTTTAAGATCTTGCATTCAGATTTTTTTTATCTGTCCTTCGTGCTTGTAAACCAAAAAATGATCAAGCATTCTCTCTGCCGTAATACTGTGAAAAAGTCTACCTTTGAACATCAGCACCTTTCTCTCTCTCTGGGTGCTATTCAATTCAGCTTAAAGACCTATTTTTAGTATTTGAGGGATGCTGTGTGTGAACTTTTGAATAGTTGATCTGTATAAATGTAATTTGATTTAAATACATATTTGCTCCTATATTTATGTTTTCTTCCCCCTATTTATGTTTAAAAAAATTACAGACTTTTACCATAATTAGATTAATTTTGTTCATTTTTTATTTATTAAGATGATTTTAATTAATTAGTAGCATAGTAGTATAAACAAATAATATACAAAAAAATATCAAAATACACAGTTTTTTCATAATTTTCACAATTTCTCCAGTTGCTGCCATTTATTTTTACCAGGTAGAATGTTATAAATAGTATATAAAAATAAATACCATATGTTTCTCTCCATCTCGACTTGTTTTTGATTCCTGGTCAAAGGGATTTCCTTTAAGGCAGGCATATTAGTGGGTGTCTCATTTCTTCTCAGAATTCGTCTATTTTTCAGTCTTCCTTTATTATGTTAGCAATGCCCATCTTTCATTAATTCAATCGGTGCTCTAAGAATAAAATCACATTCTACATTGTTTTTCTTATTCAGGACCCTTACATACGAAGACCCAGAAGGGACGTGATGGTGAGGAAAAAGCTGGTTAGGACAAAAAAAAACGTGAGAGGAAAATGTTTATTTTTAAAAGTTTTTGCTTTCCCTCACAAAGTTGTTGTGCATTGCATTACATTACAAAACTGTTGTTCTACAAACACTTCTTGTTCACTTCATACATGTCAACCCTCCTTTTTTGCCGATATTTTCTCATATTTTACCATTCTCTTCCGCTATCAACCTATCATTAGGTATTTTCCCATATTTCATCCATATTTTGGTTGTGTCCTACACTTTAGCTCTTCTTTAAATGGCATGTTGTATAGGAAGGGTGACGATGAATAGAAAGTGAATGCAGAGATTTTTATATTAATTTTAGCGTGTTTTCAAGAATAAAAATATTACAACATACTTAACGATAGGATGATAGTAGGATAGAATGGTGAAATAAGGTAGAATCCCAGAAAAAAATGGCGCAGTTGACATGTATGAAGTGAACAAGAAGTGTGAACAACAGTTTTACGAGGAAACGCAAAACATCTTTGCAAGATAATGCAAAAAATCTTTGCGAGTGAACTCAAAAACTTATTTTCCGATCACTCTTTTTTTCTCTTACCCAGTTTTTTTTTCTTTCACCTGTTTTTTTTTTTCCTACCATCACGTCCTGTCTGGGTCTCCGTAATTTCAAGTGTTATGATAGCAGAAAAAAATGACTAACGAAACAGATGATCTGAAAAAAAAAAAAAACAAATTAAATTAAATAAAAATTATTAAAAAAAAAAAATATATATATATATATATATATAGACCTTTTTCTTGGCTGCTGCATGGAGGGTGCCATAGCGACCAGCGTCTTCCGGGACTTCCGTTTACAGCATTCACAATAGGTAATTTGCAATCTGAAAATGGGTTTGTGGATTACGGAGTGTTTTTGTGACACACACCTTTAAAAGATGTGTTAAAGCCGCTATAATTTCTGTCAGATGTGGTTCAAGCGCAAGAGAAAAACGTTCTCCTAATTCACATGTCGGCCATCAGAAATAGTGTGTATGTGTGTTTGTGTGTGTGTGTGTGTTGTGTGTGTGTGTGTGTGTGTGTGTGTGTGTGTGTGTGTGTGTGTGTGTGTGTGTGTTTCTGTCCTGTCCGCGTGCAATACTTCACTGCATTATAGAGCAAACCAAGTTACTCTATAAATCAGTTTGCCAGTGGGACAGTACTGGCTATGTGTGTGTGTGTCAAACATCTAGGTGAATTACATTTGTTTGGGCTGGTTGTAGGTTTGTAAAAGAGAAAATGTTGACTGCGATGACGAGGCTTCATTTAAACGGCAGAAGATGCCGTCTGACAACGAGAGGAAAATGCCTCACGACAGTTGTTTTCCATCCCATTATAGCACATTTTTTAAAATGATCAGTCCAGGAGGTGGAGCTGATTGACAATAGTATTAGTTCAAAGATGTAACGCAGATAAAATAGATTAAAACTATCAATTCAATGCTGTCCAAATATGACTGTTTATACGCATCAAGTTAATTTCTCGTTCTAAGAAAAAGGTCTATATATATGTCTATATATATATATATATATATATATATATATATATATATATATATATATATATATATATATATATATATATATGTTTTTATTTTCTTCAGTGGATTAAACTAAACTAAACTAAATTAAAAATGCTGTTAGCTAAATAAGCTATACATTTTGATTTCACACATCTTTGAATATTACAAGTTTTGTGTTTTCTTGTGATTCCTCAGCACAACTGTTCCAAAGTGAAGGCATTTATGAACCACAAACTGGGTCAGTACATCACTAATGTTACCCGAGCAGCAGAAGTCTGTAGCGACTTCCTGTGTCAGTCCAATGGACGCTGTGTCCGTCGAGACCCACAGGCACCGCACTACCTGCACTTGAGCCGCAGCAGCTATCGGATCCTGTCTAACCGGAATGGCACATTCACTGTAACTGGCTGGCACTCACAACACGAGCTCCAACTGCTAGCCGACAGGTTCCGCTGCCACTGTTACCAGGGCTATGAGGGAGACCGCTGTGATAGCATAGAACCAGAGGAGACAGAGGAGGATAACATGATAAAAGAGAATGTGGATGGGGAGGATCAAAAGAAACTGGAGGACCACGAACACATGAGGGATACTGCTGTGCCTTTACAAAATGGCTTGATTCTGTATACTCTACTCCTCTTGTTGAACTTCGGTTTTATTTAGAGGTGAAGTGTGTCATTTATGCACCATTTGTATCATCAGGTTGAATTGCAATAAGAACAATAACCATTTTTAAAACATTCCCCTTGTTTCCCATTGACTGAACAAACAGATAACCCCACCCCAGACTCACATCAAATCACTGTTGTAATGTGGGGTTGTTTGGATTCATAAACCAACAGAGATCAAAAAAAGAGCTACAGAGTTAATGTTTATACTATATTTGTTTTTCAGATACTTTTTAATACCTTTTTTGCAGGGCATAGCAGATATCTTTGGCCAAAGAATTCTTCAAACTACTGCTGCTATTACATTTAAATTTATTTTATACAATATTCACAAAATTATCATTGGAAAATGGATAAATATGAAATACAAAATTTTAATAAACATAATACATTTACTACTTTTTACATATACCTTAAAATGTACATTTACCAGATGTTTTTATATAAAAAATTGTCTTACAAATGAGAATAATAGAAGCAAATCAGACAAGCAAAATAGTAGCAATATTGTGTGGTGCTGTGACAAGTCCCATATTTAAGTACTTTTTTGGAATGGAAATTCTTAAGCTGAATAGTCAGTTGGAAAATCAGCCTGCATCTAACATATTTATAGAAGTATTTTCTGGTCCCATGTTAAACTTTTTTACAGTGAATCTTTAAAACGTACACACTTCACCTTTAAGTAAAAGTGGCCAAAGAGTCACTTGATGGCACATTTTGACTCAGTCAGGTTTTAATAATTGTGATTTTGCTAAATTATAATAGTTACAATGGTGCTGTATGCTAGATGCAAGCTTTGTTTGCACAGACTTCAGTCTGAATAGATTCTATGAAATGTTGAATGCACATTGATTATTTAAATTTGTCATTGTTTTCTGATAGAAAAGATTCAATCTATGTAGTCTGTTTTTACAAAACACTGACGACAACAACATGGCACATTTAAGCAAGATTATATCTAGCAGTGAGCACTTCAGAGTTGTGGAGTGCTGGGTTTTCAAAATATATGATATATGATATACACATGTCATACTTTATATCTGAATCTGTCAAAGACATACATAACTATAGCCAAAATTAAATCAAATATTTACCATTATTTGATTTGGGCAAGTGGGGCAAAGTAATTTTAGCCTATTGAATTTAACAAGATGTGCCTCAATTTTTTATTTTTTTAAGAAAAGCCGAATATAAAGTCATGTTCAGATGTTCTCATATGCTCTCTTATGTAATCTATATTGACTGCAAATGTCAACACATAACAAATTTTCATTATTTGAAACAACCTATTATATTATTCATCATTGCAAGCTTTAATCAAATTTGCACAATAGAAAAACTATGTAATCATCAAGTTATTGATGAGAAATCTCTGTGGACACAACCAGGTTCAAGCTAGTAAAGTTTTATTAGAAAAGAAAGTACAAAACATCTACTTTTTTAGTACATTTTTTTTGTTCCCCAAATTTCTTGTAATTCATGCTAAACCAAAAATTAATTGGTTGTATGTGTTTACACGTGTACGTTAGCATTTGCTAAACTACAGAAAGCTGTGGTGACTCATAATGATTGTATGTTAACTGTGCTGTTTATTTTATGTAACTTTTTAATTCAGAACGAATGATACTGAAAACAAAAAGGTATATACCTCAATACTTTTCAGTACTTTAAAGAATTTTTATTAGCAGAGTCTGCGAATAGTTAAAAATTTAAATAGATATCTACATACCGTTTTAGATGTCCAGTATCAGGTTGAAAGATAACTGGACTCATATTTTCTTACCTGTTTTGAGTACAGGTATAAACATTTTTCTAAAATACTGTATTTTGTAGCATGTAGACAGCAGTTTGTATTGGCCGTTATTATCACAGCCTTTATTATTGGAAAGTGTCTATTTTTCTTTTTACCTCAGTTCTAAAATTTCCAGTCTTCAAATATTATTTTTTCCATCTCAATATGAGTCTTATGCAATGTGTTATTAAATACTTGATTTTTACTTTTTTTTTTTTTACATTAAAGCAATACCATTAACCAAATACTCGAAGACAAATGTTGCCTGAATGTTGATGCACTGCAAATAAAAGATTGTAATCTGGTCTTGATTTTTATTGTCAAAATGTGTTTATGTTTTGTGTCTGATCATTACTCGAAGATCAAGAATTAAAAAAATTTCTTGCCTTTATTAAAATAAATCTGTAAAAAAAATCCCAGTATGGATGTTACTTAATAAATAGTAAAGTCATCCTCTTTGGGTCATTGTGTGGCTGTACATTACAACTTCTGTTGAGCTTTGACTGACAGACAGATAGCATTACTCTACATTTTTCTGCAAAATATTCTGATAACACTGGCAAGTCATTCTGCCGTCGATGTCAGCAAGCTGTGTTTTTAAACATTGACCCCTGCTAATATTTAACAGGAATCAGAGCAAGCTACATTTTCGCCTTGCTACTGAAGTAACCAGAATTAGGTGAGACACTCATTATTTCTCAATTTTAAATTAAACCTCCATTTAAAAATATGCATTTATGCTAAATAAATAATCAATTTACTGTACTATTTAAATTAGCTTAAAATGATTAATGCATTTAGCAGCACCACACAAGAACCTTTTAGAAAGACACCCTTTTTGTCATGTTGTTCTTGCAAGTTATATATATTTTGGTGTTTGAATTTCTATTATAGTTTCAAACGATTGTTAATAAAGCTTAAACATGTTGTTAGTTTCAAAATATTATAATTAATACCGACTTTTCTTTTCTATCAGTGTATGCAGATGGCAAACCAAAGACAACAGCAATTACTATTTTCCACCATTGTCCTCATATTTGTTGGGCATGTAAACACATCGGTGTATACTCCATCAACCGTAGCTCCTCTTTTCCATAGGCCTTTTGTGCTGTTGTGGAATGCTCCTATTTCCAAATGCCATCAACTGAAGGTCCCTCTTGATTTATCGCTTTTCCAAGCAGTTACAACTCCTGCCAGGGTACGCAATCAATCCTTAAGCCTGTTCTACAAAAATCGACTTGGGCTCTTTCCCTATGTGGACCTGCACTCCATGAAAGAATATAATGGTGGCATTCCACAGAGGGGAAACCTGTCTGCTAGTTTGGAAAAAGCAAAGGAAGAGTTTCTCCAGTTCATTCCCGACTCATCCTCTGGTTTGGCAGTCATGGACTGGGAAGAGTGGCTTCCGATGTTTGACCGGAATTTCGATTTAAAGAAGATCTACATGGAACTTTCCATTAACTACACTCTTGAGCAAAACTCTTCTCTCAGCCCGCAACAGGCAGCCACTGAAGCCAAACAACAGTTCCAGAAGGAAGCCAGGCGTTTCATGGAGGAAACTCTAAAGAAAGGAATCAACCTTCGACCTAGGTATCTGTGGGGCTACTATCTGTTCCCAGATTGCTATAACTATGGATTTGATGAGTCAAACTATGCAGGCACTTGTTCAGAGTATACAAAACAATTGAACAATGAGCTGCTTTGGCTGTGGGAGGTTAGCACTGCTCTTTACCCATCAGCATATCTACCAGTCTCAAAGAGTGGAAGCAAAAGTGCTGCACTGTTTGTCCGTCATCAGGTCCAAGAGGCAATGAGAGTGGCATCCCTGCCGAAACATGTCCACACTGCACCAGTCTATGTCTACTTACGGCCTCTTTTAACCAACCAAAAAAAGCTTTACATGAATGAGGTAAAGTATTAAGACTACTGGCTGTTATACATGATACAACATTGTATTGGTAACTATGAGGCAGCAACAGAAATAAGTGTATAGTATAAGCCAGGGGTGTCTTGAGGACTAACATGTTGTAGAGTTTAGTTCCAAATTGCTTTAACACACCTAAGGTATGTTTTGTAAAAGTTCTGTTGCAGACAACAATGACTGCAATTTCTGTCTTTTTCAACATAGTTCATTGTTTCAACAGTTCCATTAAACTCAGGACATACCAAGTCAACAGCAAAGTACAAGTGCTGATGACAATAAACTGTGGCTGCATTTCACTCCACTTTTAGAAATGACATGCAATTCACGTCGTCGAGGGAATGAGGGAAGCTTGCATAGACATACCCTCAACCAATTGTATTAAATGTAGTTTCCAAGTGCTCAATGGTTTATAGCATTCTATTTAAACCTATTTAGATGTTCTGCAAGCAGTGGACAGTAATGTAACCAATAATTAATTTCCGAGTCATGGTGGAAGAAAAGTCAGCGAGTGAAGGGTATAAACACATTGGACTGGAATGCAGCCTGTGTTGTTGTATTGTGCAAACTGTGTCTGTTCCCATCTGGACCAAAAAGCTGCATCTGAACATACCAAATAGACTACTGAAACAGGAGCATATATTTTGTGGTTGTGTGGAAGGATGTATCTTTCTAGACCTGCAGGTGGCAGTAGTCTGTATTGTCATTCCACCAACTGAATATAGGTCTGCACACATACAAATCCCAAACAAAGTGTTTATGTACCAGGTTCAGATTATTTCTTGCTCACCATAGAGGGATTTGACAAAGAAGTACATTAATGCTCTACTAAAAATTGCCAATGTGGTTTGAACAACAGACCCTATTTTTGTTTCAGCTATATTTTACTTGGTTGGTTGGTTCTGGTACCTAATTACTGTAAAAGGGTGGTCCAGAGTGTATTTTTAAGGATTGGTTGTATCTGTAAGATGCAACGCAATGTGTAGTCATGTTTCATTTGTAAAAATCACGCCAACTTTTTAATAAATCTTACTTTAATTTTTTACTCATACTCAGCTAACATGAAAACGGCTGTCAAATTTCGTAGTTCCTCTGAAGGCCCGCTCTCACGACACTCTGATTGGTCAGCTAACATAATGTGCTATGATTCACTAATCAGCTCCACGTCACTAGGCAGTGTCATGCCCTTACACACATTTTGCTTCTGCTCTTTAAATAGCTAGTGTAATTATATCAATTTGAGCCTGAATAAGACAGAAAATGACACAGAGGACACAGCTGAACTTCATGCCTGCTCTTGAAAATAAACCTGAAAAGTGTTTTATAAATATAGTTGAAATAAGCATGTGTAAGTTATATGAAACGTTAACATATCTTTTGCATGTTCGTGCATGTATTTGAGATGTAGATGGGATGGAAAGCAACTGCATAGAGACAATGCAGCACTGAGGAACATTGTGTATAAATTTATATTGTGGATAAATATGAATTTGTAGCTAACTTTTAATGGTGCTAAACAACATTTCTCGTTGTTTACATCCTTGCAACAACATACTATTAATGCTAGAAACTACGCATGCAATATATCAGTTTTAACAAATAAAAATTCTTACAGGTTGTGGCACATAATCCACAGCTTCTTCTATTATGGTTGGAGCTACACCTTCTTTGAAGAGTTTAGCTGAATCCAGCACTGAACTAGGATATATTCTAGAAGCTGTCCTTTGTCAAATACTAGAGCTATATCTTTTTTATAATTCTTTGGAACATAATAAGAATTTAATTGTAAGCACTTCTCTCTTTGTGTCATGTCCTTTGGAAGCTCAAATACAGAAACAGATGAAGCTCTGTGGAAATAGCAGCGTTTGGTCTGCATTTTAGCTTTCTCCATTATAGCATTACCCTTTGCGTGTATGAGAGAAACCTAAAGGGTTACCTGAAAGGTTTATGACTTCATTAACCTGGATGTATTTTTTTGTAGTCCCCAAAATTTGTTCACTGTAGGCTTTGCTAAGCTAACTCTGTAAAAGTCAATGGCTGCGTCCGAAACCGCCTACTACTCAGTAGGTACTGCATTAGAATTTAAACGTACTACTCGGCCGTTAGAAAAGTACGTTCTATTCAGTATGAATGTGAAAAGTATGAATGGAATTCGGACGTACTACATCCGCCATTTTGTCATGGTCACGTGACCTACCTACGTGACCAATTGCGTCGCTTTACTCCCATTCATGAATTCGCTCATGGGGCATCATGGGATAGCGCAGTGTGCATGGGATGCGCACTCTTGAATCTCGCCGGAAGTAGTAAGTCATCCAGGTACTTCTCGCATAATGATTTTTGAATTCTATGAATTCGGACATACTACTCGGCTCGCATACTGATTTAAGCGTACCATATAGTATGGAAGTATGCGGTTTAGGACGCAGCAAATGTCTCCCTTTGCAATAAACATTGAGCGTAGTACATTTAGAGATGTTGTTTATGGTCACACAGCTACATTAGACATAACCTAAAGTTTGAAATATGATATTGTAGTGGAAATCAAACAATTTCATTGATATTAAATAACCAGTCTGTGAAATTTTGTTGTGAGCCTGATAATACTGATCAGTTGAGGTGAGCTGAACTCACCCTCAGTATATTGACCCTCAGAAATGAACATAACTGCTTTAGGCCATACTTGAAAACATTTTCTATCTGTTTCTGTCTAGATTGACTTGGTCAGCAGTATAGGTGAGAGTGCAGCTCTGGGGGCTTCTGGAGCTGTGCTGTGGGGGTCTAGTGCTGATTACAATGACAAGGTAAATTTTGTCTTAAAGGAATGGTTCAGTAAAAAATGTGTGTTCAGGTGTTTTGAGGCAACCTGGAGCTAAACCAAGTATTTTACTCTCAACTGCATAGTTTAGACCTTTAGATGGCTTTTTATATGCAACAAAGAGAGCAACCTTTTAAAATATTTTCAGTAAATTGCAGTTTTAATCTTTGTCTACACACATCCAAACATGAGACCAAATCCAAATTCACGTAAGCAAGCTAAACTGTGTATTACTAGGTACAGTATACTTCAAACTTCCAGTCAGGTGTTTTAAGGCAAGCTGGAGTTAAACCAAGTTTAGTGACACCTGTTCTATAGAATATCAGTGCTGTGCAGATATATTAATTCCTGTGATTTGTGCTTTTAAGCTCAATTATGCTCTTACATAATCAGAATAATCACAAAATGAAAACATGATGTATGGTTTGTTAAAATAGAACCAAATTTGGCGGAGGTAAGACTTTTTGAAACATGGAAAATAAGGAAAAAAAAAACATTATTTCTTTTAATATTCTAAATTTAAAAATGTTTTAATCTCTACTGTATGCTTATGAATTAGTTAAAGTGCTTAATAGGTCCCAGAAAGTGTAATTTATTCACAGCTGCATAGTTTAGACCCTCGGATGGCTTTCATATTCATATTTCATACTCAGAGAGCAACTTATTGAAATATTATTAGTAAATTGCAGTTTTAGTCTTTGTCTACACATATCCAAATGAGACCAGATCCAAATACATATATTTTTTTCTAGAGCTTAATAGAAACAAAAATGTGTCAATGGTAGAAAGAACATGCGATTTGAAACAGTATGAGTTTGAATATGCTGTACCTTCAAGTTGTGCAATATTTCTTTTAACTTTTTAATGCTTTTTATTTCTTTCAGACCTCATGCGAAGCATTGTCTGCATACCTGTCTGATAAATTAAACCCCTACATCCTCAATGTCACCACTGCAGCACATTTATGCAGCAAAAATCTCTGTCAAGGCGAGGGGCGATGTGTCCGAAAAAACAACAACTCAGATGATTACCTCCACATTAGTTCAGAAAGCCATCACATTGGTAGGAATGCTGGGAAATATGTAGTCACAGGGACCCCTTCTGCAAGTGATCTTGCTGACTGGAAAAGCAGATTCACCTGCCAGTGCTATGAAGACAGGAACTGCACAGCCACAATGCCCTCTTTTTAACAGAAACTGTTTCAGGAAACTGATACATCTTCACTAAAATTAATTAAATATAACCTATGATAATAACCTTGTTTTCCAAATTAAAAGTTCTGTCTTGTTCTGTACAATAATTAAAATGTTGGAAGAGCAAAATTTTTAAATTGAACTATACTCTTGCTTGGGCTAGTTCAGCCACATTACATTAGGTCTGCAAAAATATACTTTAACAATGAAAAAAAAATGAAGGATTTAAATCCAGTCAACATGATTATTTCGATTACACTTTATTTTAAGGTACAATTCTCTTGTTATTATAGCAAATTAACTATATGACTTTTAGCTCAATAAACTCATAATTTGCTGCTTATTAATAGTTGTTAAGGTAGTTTTTAAGTAATTACAATTAATAATAACAATAATAATAACAAAAATATTAATAATGACAAAACTGCAAGAAGGTCGCTGGTTTGATCCTTGGCTGGGTCAGTTGGTGTTTCTCTAGGAAACTTGTATGTTCTCTCTGCATTCACGTGGGTTTCCTCCTGGTGCTCCAGTTTCCTTCACAGTCCAAAGACATGCGGTACAGGTGAATTGGGTAAGCTAAACTGTCCGTAGTATATAAGTGTGGATGAGTGTGTATGGATGTTTTCCAGAGATGGGTTGCAGCTGGAAGGGCATCCGCTGCATAAAAACATGCTGGATAAGTTGGTGATTATTGCGCTGTGGCGACCCCGGATTATTAAAGGAACTTAGCTGAAAAAAAAAGAAAAAATTAATGAATAATAATAACAAAAATAGTAATAATATTAATAATATAATGTATTATATACACATATTGTACACGCATATTATTTAAATACAAAATTCTGGAAGCGATTAATCAAATTAATCAATTGACAGCACTAATATACACTATCTGACAAAAGTCTTGTCACCTATCCAAGTATCCAGCAAATAAAACATTGACTTCAAGTTGATCATTTGGTATCAAAAGTGGCTTATATGAAAGTCAAAGGTCTCCAGATTGTGCCAATTTTACCAAAATAAAATGTGATCATGCTTTGACGTTTAAATTAAAATTTAAAATTGTAATTTAATTTGGACAGTAAGGTCTGACTTTGCTTAGACAAAAGTCTTGTCACTTAACAGAAGAGCACCTGGACCTTCTGTGCTTTTAGGAACTTTGATGTGAAAGCTGAAGCATGAGAAGGAGTGCTGTCCTGCTGACGAGTTTGCCCTCTCCTGTGGTTTGTAATGTAAGATGAAAAAAAAAACATGATTTTTCCTTCACTAAACTTGACTGATTTTTTGTCAGAATCTTAGGTCCATACAGGTTTCAAAAGGTCTTCTGCAGTATGTATGATGATTTGTATGCAGTTCAAGAGATGATTCATCAGAAAAATCTATCTTCTGCCACTTTTCCAAATGATCAACTAGAAGTCAAGTTATTATTTGTTGCTCTTACAACTGGGATCGACAACAAGACTTTTGTTCGGTAATACTGTGTCCAATATAGAGTCTGTTTACTGTGCGTTATTTAACTTGTAGTCAATACTGAGCAAAGGTTAAAGAGAGTTAAAGTTTTTTAGTTTTACATGAAAGAACTGGATTCAACATAACTGATATGTAATGTAATGAAAAGTGATAGACATTTCTTTTTGACACAAAAGCATATTAATTTCATAATTATAAGGCATGCAACAGTGAAAGGAAAATGTTATATATTTAAGAACTTAAATATATATTTTTTTATTTATTTAATTATAGCCTGAAAAACATGTATACCTTAATATCTCAAACTGTACTTTGCTCGTCTGCTCATTTTACCGACATCAAGCCTCCACAGGGTTTGACATGACAAGCTTCTTGATTTTTAACATGCATTCTTTACACAAACATAAACATGTAAGAACAGTATGGGATAGCTCAGACAAAAATTTATATTTACTCACTGTTTAGTCACCCTCAAAATGGTTCCAAACCTTTATGAATTTCTTCCTTAATTGTGTTGAATGCAAAATAAGATATTTTGAAGAAAACCTGTATTCATTGACTTCCATCGTAGCAAAAACAAATACTATGGAAGTCAATAGTTAAATGTTTCTAGCATTCTTTAAACTATCTTCTTTTGTGTTTAACAGAACAAAGAAACTCATAAAGGTTTGAAACAAATGCAAGTAAATGGCAGAATTTTCATTTTTGGGCGAACTATCCCTTTGAGTTGGCTCTACGTAGCACTTCTGTAGCAACCACTAGGGGTCATTGTCTCTACACTGAAAACCAAATCTGAACTTTATCAGCCACTTGATATTTTATGTATCCAATAGTGCAAATATTGAATCTTCAAAGGGACGTTGGTACACAATTTTAATTGTTAAATGTATCAATGTTTAAAGAATCCACTGGACAAAATATTTATTACATAATAATTGAATCTATAGCCTACTGAGAAGTTGAGAAGTTTTGCAGCTGATCAACTGCTGAAATTTTTTGAATTATACAGTATTTTGGATGAAGATGTAGGATCTAAAAATGCTGAAAGGAAATATAAATTTATCAGGGCATATAGCACAAATGAAGTACATAACAAACAGTCAAATTAAAAGCTTGGAATGTTCTGTTGAAGAAAGACAATGCTCTGATTTAAACAGCGGAATTGTGGAGGAAACATCCAAACACAAACCTCTGATGAGCACCAGAAATAAAAAAAATGGTTCGATCGAGTTTGGAGGAATGCACAAATAATAGCTTGAAGTGTATTGTTTTATAAACATATGAGACACATATATTCCTTGTTAATTTGATAGGAAAGAAAAAGTTAATAAAGCAAAAGCATGAAGAAAAAAAAAACTAAAAATTATTCAAAACATTCAACCTTATCTGTAAAACAAGCTGGAAGTACGGTAATGATGCTGTGGCCTGCATGACCATCTCTTGAGAGGCTAATGCATATTTATTGATGACTGAGCATTGAGCATCAGCAGAATCAATTCATAAGTATACAAAAGCATCTTTGAAAAAAAAAAGTGAACAGACTTATTGGGAAGGACTTTATACTGAAACAGGAGTATGACCATTGCAATCTCATTGCATTATTAAATCATTAAATTAAATTTTCAGATTGGCTTAAAGATATTGTGTTTTCATTGGTTTTTAAATGTTTCATATGATTCAAAATGCCTTTTAAGGAAAGTGTTTATTTTTCAATTAGAAAATTACTATATAAAAAAAAAAAAAAAAATATATATATATATATATATATATATATATATATATATATATATATATATATATATATATATATATATATATATATGACATCATTGAGCATGTCTTGGGTAAGATGAAGGTGGAGGCATTGAAGATGAGTCCTGCAAGAACACTATCTTTGCCATTCCAGATGACTTTATCAATAAGTTATCTGAGTCACTGCAGAGATGTATGAATGCAGTTCTTTAAGCTCATGGGAGTCATGCACGATATTAAATCTTTTGCCACTGCACCATGACTTTATATTACATCAGGGGTGCTCAACCCTGTTCCTAGAGATTTACCTTCCTGCAGATTTCAGTTGCAACCTAAATCAAACACACTTGCCTGTAATTATTAAGTGCTGTTTAGGTCCTAACTAAATGGTTCAGGTGTGTTTGGTCAGGGAGCTATACAATGCAGGAAGGTAGATCCCCAGGAACAAAGTTGTGCACCACTGCTGTATATTATTTCTGTTAAGTGACAAGACTTTTGTCTAAGCAAAGTCAGAGCTTATGTCCTAATTAAATTACAATTTTAAATTTTAATTTAAACTTCAAAGCATGATCACATTTTATTTTGGTAAAATTAGCATAATCTAGAGAACCTTTGACTTTCATATAAGTCACTTCTAATACCAAATACTCAACCAGAAGTCAATGTTTTATTTGCTGGATACATGGATAGGCGACAAGACTTTTGTTTATAACAACAGTTTGACGGCATAATTGTGTATATAAAAATAAAAATCAAACATGCAGAGTCTCAAAAATCTTTTTGTATGAGGAACTACTTTCTTTCGGGTTGGATTTAAAACTAAGCTGACAGTTAAACAGCTGAAACAAGCATCTTTTAAACTTTAGGGGCCCTATCATACACCTGGCGCAATGTGCTGCAAGGTGCGACGCAATAGCTGTTTGCTAGTTTCAGCTTGGTGCAAGAGTTGTTTGGAGGTTTTGCTCAGCGCTGTTTAAATAGCAAATGCATTTGCGCTCATATGTGCGCCATAGGCGTTCTGGTCTAAAAAGAAAAGTCCAGCGCAGAGTTGCGCCTCGCTTACACACTGCTTAATACACACAAGATGTAGAGCAATAAGAAAATGTCTTTACATATAAAAAAGAATTAAAATATTAAGTATATATATATATATATATATATATATATATATATATATATATATATATATATATATATATATATATAGTATATAATAAGAATATATATATAGGATATAAATATAAAGGATTAAAATTTTACAAAACATATTATTTTCTAGCCTACATAAATATGAAAATCCACTGCTTTTAAGCCTTCTTCATCTCGGGAGGCTTTTTCAGTTCATTCAATTTGCTATTGTATAATGTTATTATTATTAGCATTATTATTTATTATATCCATATTGATATTTCTTTTAATAAAAACAAGCTAAGATTTGCTCACCTGTCAGGTTTTAGACCATATGGGGCACAGCATGTGTATTAGGATATAACTCAGGTTTTTGAACACACGTCATGTAAATAGCAAATGTGCCATGGCGAGACTCTGATTGGTTTATTCTCAAAACACACCTATAACTCATTAAGAAAATAAACTGAACCCTTTTAGACCATGCACCACGGCGCAAAGCAGATTTTCCATCCTTATATTAGCAAAAATGGGTTCTGACATGCCCTGAAAGCGTTTGCGCCCTGCGATCTGCGATTTGCGCATGGATCGTCAAAATAGAACCCCAGATCAGTAGTGTCTGCTTTTTGCTGGCTGTATGTGGGTGGAGTAATACTTAAAGGGTAAAGAGGCTGTACGGTTGCTGATATTACTTAAATATGTCACAGCTATCAGCCAATCAGATTGGAGAACCAGAAAGAACTGTTGCATAAATAAATAAATAAATAAATAAATAAATAAATAAATAAATAAATAAATACATATTAAACAAAACAAGTAATGCATATATATATTTATATATATATATATATATATATATATATATATATATATATATATATATATATATATATATATATATATATATATATATATATATATATATAACCAGTAATGCATTTCTGAGTTTATAAACTGTTTTTTTTTTATAATTATTTCTATCTTTATATATTATTTACACAGCTCTGGCTTTAGGTGGCAGTGTGGTTATGTCACAGCACTGCAGCTTGCCCATTCATAATATTCACAATAAACTGATACATAAGTTTTTAATGAGCCTGCATTTTTATTTGGAATCTAAATTTCCCACTGGTGGAACATTGCATTTTACAGAGCACATATCTGTCGGTCTCTAAAGACCAGACTTCCACCAGAAATGGATGAGATTCAGTCCTCAAACGACTGTGCTATAGTATAGTGGAAATACCCCCCTAGTAATGCAAATGTAATGTGTGTGCAATACAGTAAGACAAGATGTTTTCAACTGAAACTGCAACATCAACAAGATCAACAAAAGAGCCTGCAGTGACCGCCTGTGACAGGCATAGTGTTCTGTTCTTGAAGGGGTGGGGGGGTGACATGACGCAAATGTCCCTGGACAGACAAAAGACAGCTTTTACTATTGAGTAACCAAACAGAGACTGCAACAGTGACTCTATAAAATAAAGGAAAACATACAGCTAAAAGGAACGGGTGAGAAAATGCAAGTCAACTGTTGGGGCATTGTGTGGGCATAACATTTAACATATTTTTATGCAATATGTAAATGATTGCAAAAAACACTTAAAGGGATAGTTTACCCCACCAAAAAATACATTTTCACTCACTGTTTACTCAGCCTGAAGTGGCTACAAATGTTTATGGTTTTCTTTATTATTTCAAACACCAAAGAAGATAAACTTACCGGCCACTTTATTAGGTAAACCTTACTAGTACCAGGTTGGACCTTCAGAACTGCCTTATTCCTTTGTGGCATAGATTCAACAAGGTACCGGAAATATTCCCTTCAAGATTTTGGTCCATTTGACATGATAGCATCACATAGTTGCTGCAGATTTGCCAGCTGCACATCCATGATGCGCATCTCCTGTTCCACCACATCCCTAACATGCTCTATCAGTTTGAGTTCTGGTGATTGTGGACAACAATTGAGTCCAGTGAACTCATTGTCATGTTCAAGAAACCAGTCTGAGATGATTGGCATTTTATGACGTGTTCTCCTGCTAAAAGTAGCCATTAGAAGATGGGAACACTCTGGTCTTAAAGGGATGGACATGGTCAGCAACAATACTCAGGTAGGCTGTGGCATTGACACAAAGTTCAATTGGTACTAATGGGCCCAAAGTGTGCCAAGAAAATATTCCCCACATCAACACACCACCACCAGCCTGAACCATTGATACAAGGCAGGATAGATCCATGCTTTCATGTTGTTGATGACAAATTCTGACCCAATCATCTGAATGTTGCAGCAGAAATACAATAAAAAAGACCCAGACCAGGCAAAGTTTTTCCTATCACCTGTTGTCAAATTTTGGTGTGCCTGTGTGAGTTGTAGACTCATTTTTCTGTTCTTGGCTGACAGGAGTGGCATCAACAAGACATTTGCACCCACAGAACTGCCGCTCACTGGATATTACTCTTTTTCCGACCATTCTCTGGAAACCCTAGAGATGATTGTGTAGATCAACAGTTTCTGAAATACTCAGACCAGCCCGTCTGGCAGTGACAACCATGCCACGTTCAAAGTCATTTAAATTACATTTCTTCTTCATTCTGATGCTCGATTTGAACTGCAGCAGATAACCTATTAACCAGCTTAACCATGTCTACTTGCATAAATGCATTGAGTTGCTGCCATGTGGTTAGCTGAAAAAACCTGTATTGACTTCCATAGTAGGAAAAGCAAATTCCATTGATGTCATCTTTTGTTTTAAACCAAGGGAAGAAAGTCAAACCATTTTGAAAAAAAAAAAAAATAAGTGAAAGGGTAGTATTTCATGACAGAATTTTCATTTTTGGGTGATCTAAATCAATTTACTTATTATTGAATATTCTGTTTCTGTTGGAAGTACATTAACATACTGAAATAAAAATCTTAGCAATTTTTGGTTGACGGATTTTGATACTTATAACTATAAATAAATAAACATAAAAACAGCATATCACAGACTTTAACTTAACATTTTCAATGTATTTTTTATTGCTTCTTGGATTTCACTTGAAGTTGTACTGCTAAGAGCTTTACTCTAAATCCTGTAAATACTTCATGCCACAGGTCAAAGTGTTGGCTGTCATAGATTTAATGAGGATTTGTAATGCATGGCTCCCCTTTATGTCGACCTACTGACATAGATTATGAACCCTATCTTTCAGACCATCTGTCAGACTCACTCTGGATTCAAACCTTTAATTCCCACATGACTGCAAGAAACAAATATTTCACCCCAAAATGAAAAATCTGCTATTACAGTCTATGTATAAATATAATTCACAATCATATTGTGATTATATATTCCCTCAAGGACAATTTGCAAATTCCAATCCCAAGCAAGCAAGCATTTTTGTGTGTGTTAACATATGTCTGCACATAGATGGCTTGGCCAAATTGAGCCTCGCTTTAGTCAAGACGTTTATGTTTGGCATCTATCACGCATCTTAAAAGGATTAAACACAAAAGTTATTGAATAAAAAATAGCTTGGTGGGTATTCATTTTGTGTATACAATTTATTAAGGGATTTTAATGGAATTGGAAGTGACTAATGGTTATTGGAACATATATTTAAAGGAGTATAATTAGGAAGCAGCATGTTGTTTACAAATAAAATGATCTAAAAAGGAGATTTAGCCCAAAATAAATGCACATGAGAGCAATACAATAGAAATTGTCAAATTAAGATGTAATCATTGGACCATATATACTATGCTTGAAATATTTTCAAAAGTAAAACAAAAAAACAAGCAAAATGATCTTGTTTTGTTTTTGTTTTGTTTTTTCCTTTTGACGTAAGACTATTACTATAATTATTTATTCATGAGGAAAAACTTATGAATTTCTCAACCTTAAATTTTTGACATATTATTTCCTAAAACAAGAAAATAGGGATTGCTTGCCTATAAAATGCTTCTTGATTTAAGAATTTTTATATATTGGGACTAGAAACAAGACACTTGGCTATAGGAAATACTTTGCTATAGGAAACGAATCCTCAAACATGACCAACACTTAATAACAACCTCAATTCTATTGAACTGCAATAAAATAAAGACTGATTTTATGGGCAGTTTAATGGGCTGAGAATGACCATCACCAGTTCAAGTCAGACAACAAAAAGGTGACAAAGAATCAAGTTGTGTGCTGATTCTAACAACGATGAAGAGACAAACCTCTCAGTAACTGGCCTTAAAATAAACTCCTAAAACCCTATCTTCAAATTGTGTTAAAAGAGCAATGATGCTGCTCCCTCCATATCTCATAACCTATAAGAATGAATGGATGAATAATTGGTCACACTTTACAATAAGGTTCATTAGTTAATGTTAATTAATGCATTTACCAACATGAACAAACAATGAACAGTACATTTACTACTGTATATGTTCATGTTAGTTAATGTTAGTTAATGAAAATACAGTCGTTCATTGTTAGTTCATGTTAACTCATGGTGCATTAACTAATGTTAACAAGAATGAGTTTGGATGTTAATAATGCATTAGTAAATGTTCAATTATGATTAATAAAAATTCATTCGATTTTACAAGTGTTGTTTACAATTAGTTCATGTTAGTAAATGCATTAACTAATGAACCTTATTGTAAAGTGTTACTGAATAATTAAATAAACAAAATAATTAAATATTCATATTATAGTAATTTCCAATTTTACTTTGAATTGTATTTCATTGCAGACAATATGAACACAAAATATTAAATGTTTTATCTCGTCAACTTCATTTTAATTGTAAATATACATACATTACTGTCATTCAGACCTGCAATACATTACAAAAAAGTTCAAAATGTTATTATTTGATACAGGTGATGCCAACAGACACTTTTAGTTATGATTGGATACAAAAGCAGCTGAGAAAGGTCTATTCCTTTAGGAGCAAAGATGTGGATGACCAGTTTACCAACAAACATGTGAAAAAATGATTTATTGTTTAAAAACAATGTTCCTCAAAGAAAGATAGGAAGACATTTTGGAAATTTTACCTTCAACAGTGCATAAAACTACTAAAGGATTCAAGGAATCTGGAGAAATTTTAGTGCGTAAAGAAAAAAGGTGGAATTCTAAACTGATCTCCGATCCTTCAGGTGACTTTTATTAAGTACCACATTACGTAGTTACATCCGCAACTTCCAGTTAAAACTGTACTGTGCCAAAAGAAATCCCTATGTTAACAATGTCTTAAAAAGTGCAGTTGACTTCTTTGGGCTCAGAGGCATCTGAGATGAACCAAAGAAGAAAATGATCATCCAGACTGTAGAGAAAATCTATTTGTTCACTTCTGCTATTTATACTTTGACTTTGTATTTCAATTTATACTTTAATTGCACTTAACTGTGAATTAGAAAAGAATAAATAATAGCATAAAATGTTTTGAGTGATGTTACCATTTGGTATAAATCCATACATTTCTCCTGTCTGGCTGTTCTTTCTCTGAGGGAATTGGGACACATGAGGACACATTCCTTAGTAATTTACATCTGGTAAGTTAGATCTGGGCCTACCAACAAGTCAACAAATCAGCAGACAACAAACTCGCTGTGGATCAACTTCCCATTAACGGCACTGATTTACCAAAAAATATCATTGTTTAGCAAAAAAAAAAAAAAAGTGTAGGGTAATACTTCATTTTGATGGTCCATTTGAGTATTAAGCTTTCTGCTTAATGTCTTTGATATATAGGCACTATTTTAATGATCTAGGTGCAAAGTCTAAAGTGCATGGTGCAACAGCATTAAGGGTGTGCGAATAATGAGCCTCCTCTATTCAGCCTCTTTACTTTCTCTTTATTTTACTTTTACTTTTTACTTCTTTACTTTCGTTGATAAGGAAACAATGTTGCATGCACTTTACTTAAGACATCCATTAGCCTACATATTTAATTTAGTTTGTTAAGAGCAAATATTTGTTTCAAAACTATTTCTAAATTTAGTTCTAATTTCCAGCAAATTAACATAAATAACAAAATGTGGAGTGGAACACATGTCCTATTTTTATGCCCCTTACAGTAATAAAAACCTGACAGGTGGACAAATCTAAACTTGCTTTTATTATAAAATATAAACACAACAATATATACTACCTCTGATAATAACTTTATACAAATGCAAATTGTCAATATTAAACTAAAAAAAAGCCCCCTCTTATGATCACCAGCAATCCAAATCTGCTGGTATATGGACTACAGATCCAGTCATTAACCACACACACACACACACACACCTGTTCCAAGCCTCCATTGATTAGACTGAAGCTGAAGCTGCTCATGGACTGAAGCTGCCATAAGAATGATAACACTCACATATAAACAGCCACTCTGACATTCTCATTGCTGAGTCTTGTTAATCTGTTTATTGAAACATTACAATGCAGTTTTACTTGCCTTGTGTTTTAACCTTCGGCTTGTTTATTTATATATTGCCTGCTGCCTGCCTGCTGACCTTCTGCCTCTTTAATTGACCACGACTCTGGATTGCCCGTATACATCCGTTTGCTCCTGTGTTGACTGTAGCTTCCCTGAATCTCTGTCTCGATAAACCTGCATTTGGATCTACACTTCAATTGTCAGCGTCATTTTCACCATGACATCCCTCAACATGAAGGCATGGAGGTAGTGGTTTTTGTATTTATGTAGAAAAAATTGTTTTTTGTAACATTTCAATCCTTTAATTTTTTTTAGATTTAAAGGTATTTGTGGATTGCTGTACATCCTGTGTGTATTAAGCATTTGAACCTGCATAGATGCATAACTAACGTGCTCTGCGCTAGACTTTAAACTGGGAAACCGGAGCACCCTGTGGAAACCCACACAAACGCAGGGAGAACATGCAAACTCCACACAGAAGTGCCATGGAATTTTTAATGACCACAGAGAGTCAGGACCTCGGTTTAACATCTCATCTGAAAGACGGACATTACGTTAGTATAATAGGACCCTATATCTTATTTAACAACAGTTATTCAGCTTTTTGGCTAAAACAAGTGAAATCACTCAATAGGTGGTGTTTTCCTAATTGTGTGACATCACATGAAAACTATGGTCAATAAGGCCGATCTGGCGAAGGAACCCAGTAAAAGCACCATATGGCTGCAGAGTGAAATTCATTCATTCATTTTCTTTTCGGCTTAGTCCCTTCATTAATCTGGGTTTGCCAAAGCGGAATGACCCACCAACTTATCCAGCAATTGTTTTACACAGCGGATGCCCTTCCATTTGCAACCCATCTTTGGGAAACATCCATACACACTCATTCACACACATACACTACGGACAATTTAGCCTACCCAATTGACTTGTACCGCATGTTTTTGGACTGTGGGGGTAACAGGAGCGCCCGGATGAGACCCACACGAACGTGGGGAGAACATGCAAACTCCACACAGAAACACCAACTGACCCAGCCAAGGCTGGAACCAGTGACCTTCTTGCTGTGAGACGATAGCACTACCTACTACGCCACCGCGTCGCCCAGAGTGAAATTACTGCATTGGATTCAGAAGGACTCATCACTATGTTCTAATCTCTTTGAAGCTGTCACTCCTGAGAGTAAACCTTTTGAAGAGATTAGGACATAGGGATGAGCACTTCTGAATGGAACCCAGAGTGATAGTATCTAAATGCAGCCTTCATGATGCAAGCTGAGGTTGAATGCAATGTCAGACACAATGCACTCAATGAAGTGAGTGACGTCACTGTGACAGGTAGGGTTAGTGGTGGCATTAGGTAAGCGCATTAAAAAGCATTGGATGCAGCTCAGATTGCACTGCACTAAGTCGGCACCCAAACCCCTCTCCTTAATTCTGAGGCTGCATCCCTTAAAGGGGTCATTTGTAGCCTGTTTGCATCGTAGCAGCATGACATTGCTGTCAATTTGAAAGCTTCTCAAATGCAGCCCCCAGATGGATTCTTAATTTTCCAGGTAATTAATGGTACAACCAATAGAACGTTTGCGATCTATATTTTCAAAGATTTATTGCATGCTAATGTCAACATTTTCTAAATTAAATTCCAGATAACACTTTTAAATGTAAAGATTACATTTCTAATAAAACATGTTAAAAACAAAAATACTTTGAGATTACAATGCAATCTTGTATGAAATTTCGTATGGATGCTAATTTGTTTCAGACCATTAAAAATTCTTATTTAAAATCACCATTACTATTGTGGTTACTAGTTGATCATCTGTTGATGAGACTTCATAAAGCTCAGTTCAGCCTGCATGTACTCCAAAGGACTTGCCTTTGAATTAAGTCATGGCTTCTATTAAGAACTTTTGATTTTGTGTTTACAATTGTACGGACATTTATGATAAGGATGCATTTTTAAACCTCCAGTTCTGGATGAAAAAAAGATCAAGGAGAGAATAACTGTATTAAAAGGTTTTTGAACTCAATCATCTTGAAAATTTGTATGTTAATCATGTGTAGACTAATGTGTTTTGAGACACTAGATTAAAGGTTACTTACCCCTAAGCACCCTCAAGAGTCTGCTTGGCATCATGTGGACCAAAAACATTATAGCAAATGAAGAGACATGGAATTTAAATTCAGAAAAGTCATTAATCTCACTGTGATTTAGGAATGGGGTCAGCGTTATGAGGCATTATTCATTAAAAAAATAGTATTGGTCTGTGATGACCGGATACAATGTATTCAACATTTATTATACTCGATGCTCTAGCATACAGATTAATGAAGACACATGGCCATGATTTTGCCCTTAAGTTACATGATTCACTCTGCCTGTTAAACAAATATGTGGTGGCTCTGCTGTACTAAAACACCTCTGACTAGTTGCACACAAGGTTAATGTTGACCTACTTTAGAACATTTCAGTTTCATGTCTCAGATCTGCTTAAAAAGTCTCTAAATCTCTTTTTTAAAGTCATTGTTTTTGTCAATTCCTTCAGTTACACTGATCTGAAACCAAAGGGTATTTACATCACTAAAACAAACCCTAAAATGTAGCTTCAGTTGCAATTTGCACATCTCTAATGAGAGGTCAGTTCTAGCTTAAATGGAAAAAAAATCTCATGGAAATTTCATATGCCATCAAAAATTTTCATAATAAAAATATTCAATAATTATGGTGGCTTGAGAAAGCTGACATACTGTTATATTACATTAGCTTAATGGTGGCTTAAGAAAGCAAACATACTGTTATAATACTTAAACCTATTATTCTTCCATCTTCTTCTTAGACTATTTTAAGAACACATCTCCTCCTAGACCAATGGTACTACAACCACCGATCTAACATCACACCTCCAAGCTATACTAAATTAAGTTGCTATATCTTTTCCAACTGATCTGACTTCCGTTTTTTCAAAAACTGACCCAGCCAGGCTCAAACCAGCGATCTTCTTGCTGTGAGTTGACAGCGCTACCCACTGTGCCACCACGCTGCCTATAATAATAATTATAATAATAATAATAATAATAATAATAATAATAATAATAATAATAATAATAATAATAACAATAACAACAACAGCAACATGTCATTGTGTCACACAGCTTTGTATCAAATTATGCATGACATAATGAATATGCATAACTTTTTTTTTTTTTCACATTTTCAATTTCCTATGACAAAAGCAGTGAAAAAGAACGAGAGGTTCATTTAGGACATCATTACGCCCAAGACCTGGTAAGTCCTGGTAAATGTCTTGCTCATCTCTGTACACACACATAATTAAACTCCATCTTGCATGAGGAAAGATTTGCTTGGGGCTCAAGAATGAAATCTCATTAGCACAGACCCGGCACGATCAGCAATTACTCAATTCACTTGTCAGCCATGGGTCCAGAAGTAATGCCTCTTCGTTCCTGTGCAGATGGCCAATATTCAACACTTTCTTCACGTTTTTCCTTTTTTTTAAGAGGAACACCACAGTTGTATCATTTTGAATGTATTTCAATATCATTTTAAATCCTTTTTTCCTTTCTTCATTTAGGTTTTCCCACTGCTTTAATATTATTGAGTAACAGATATAGGTTCTCAAGATTTTGTACATTTTTACTTTTTTGTTGTATGTTTAGTTTATTTGTTTCCAGGGTCACTGCAGATTAACAAACATTACTATAAAATGTGCCAAAATGAGCCAAGAATGGCTATTTTTCATCTGTAGACCCCTTACAGAATATTAAAAAGTCACACCTGAAATAGAAACACAGCATTATAACACTGAATACACTATAATATATAAAATACAATATAAACAGATTGATGGCAGCTGAAGAGGACAAAGGAGCAAAATACAAACAGTACAAATAAGCGCCAAGAATACACTACTATGCTGACAATGCTGATTTGTCAATAACCAATTTATAACATGAAACTGAAAAAAAAAAGTAAGTGATCTTCTAATTGTTATTGGGATGGAGTTCCATTCCCTAGCAGCTTTCACTGAAAATACAGTCTGACTGAATTAACTTTTTTTTTAGAAAGGAATACTACAATTCCTACTTTCACCACCTTTAACTGATTTCTTATCAAGGGTTTTTAAGGATTGTACAATAATTCAAGTGACTTTAAAGTAGTAATGCTAGCTTGGGACTAGGTGTTTAAACAATAAGTGATATGAGAAATGATCATGGAGTGATAATAGATTAGGGCAGCCTCACATCTGATCACGAATAAATGTAAAATTTGCTAAACTCAATCTGACCTGGTTACAAACCTTTTTTAACCTTTGA
The DNA here is from genome assembly GCF_052040795.2 of Danio rerio. Classification (NCBI taxonomy): domain Eukaryota; kingdom Metazoa; phylum Chordata; class Actinopteri; order Cypriniformes; family Danionidae; genus Danio; species Danio rerio. The sequence continues at coordinate 29,840,355 of NC_141045.1, read as the reverse complement.
CTTAAGTGATAGTTTAGAATCTATCAAAACACCAAGGTACTTGTACTCAGATACAACTTTCTCCTGATACAAATACATCTGGTCTAAACATACTGGTGATGTTCAACTGTAAACAGCATTGTTCAAACCAGGCTGAAAGATGTACCAGGGATTCTGTGAATTTGTTTGCAACTTGTGACACACTACTACTATGAAAAAATATAACCGTGTCTTCCGCATACATTTGTATATTATTTGGACTTAGTTTTCATTGGTATTTAGTTAGTAACAAAAATAACAATGATTTGGTAGATTTTTAGGCGACGCAGTGAAGCAGTAGGTAGTGCTGTCGCCTCACAGCAAGAAGGTCGCTGGTTCGAGCCTCGACTGGGTCAGTTGGCCTTTCTGTTTGGAGTTTGCATGTTCTCCCTGCATTCCTCCGGGTACTCCGATTTCCCCAACAGTCCAAAGACATGTGGTACAGAGATTTGAGTAGACTAAATATTAGTTTATGAGCGTGAATGAGTGTGTATGGATGTTTCTCAAAGATGGTTTGCTGCTAGAAGGGCATCCGCTGCGTAAAACATGTGCTTGATAAGTTGGTGGGTCATTCCGCTGTGGCAACTCCAGATTAATAAAGGGACTAAGCCGAAAAAGTAAATAAATAAATGAATGGTTGTGTTTTTTTGTTTATTTTTTTTATTTTAGATTACATTTTTAACAAAGAAAAATATTTTCTTGCCAACTGTTTAATATATAGGAAGCAAATATTCAAATACATTTTTCTATTAATTTCATTTAAATGAATTAAAACATGATTTGTTAAGTTTAACATCTTATCTAATTTAGTACCTGTGCATAAATCAAATAGTTTTGGGGGGAGTCTTATGTGGCCACAACTTTCTCTGTGTTTCAGCAAATTCAATTATTTTTGGTAAATATTTTGGGGAAATCATTTGGAAAATTTTCCAAATCTCACCAATAAACTCTGGGCAAATTTTCTCTTTTGGCTTGTTTGTCTTTTTTTGCCCCATTGACTTCCACTATAATGAATTTTTTTTGATGCAAAGCTGGCACCATATAATCAGTCATTGATGATTGTTTCTGGTTTTCCCTGTGGGGAGGATGTGCAATTTGTCATTTTTACTGTTGATTATTCATTGCAAAAAAAAAAATAATAATAATTTTTTGCAGTTTATATAGAGTTAGTACAAAGTGTGTGTGTGTGTGTGTGTGTGTGTGTGTGTGTGTGTGTGTGTGTGTGTGCGTGCATGCGTGTGTGTGTGTGTGTGTGTGTGTGTGTGTGTGTGTGATGTCTTAGAAAATCAAAATAAGCAGCTCAGCTCTCAGCGCTTTTTTTTTTTTTTTGATGTCACCTCTTTCAGACTAAACAATTTCAGGAATTTTAATACTAAAGGAAAGAAAATTGCTTTTGTTTTGTTTTTGTTACATTAATTCTGGATTAATATTCCTTTACAGCCACGTCCTGTAGAGTTTTGTTGTCTGAGTGGCGGTCATTTCGAACTAAAATGGTCCTGTGGTCCACCACAGTGGACATGCTGTACAATTAAAATTGAAAACAAATGTAAAAACTCTAAATTGTAGATTTTTTTAACCCAAAGGATGTAGGAACCCACAGATAAAAAAAAGAAAAAAAAAGAAAAACATTTCTTAACATAAACATAGTAAGTGTATTTATGCACACACATCCCAAATGGCTGCTGTACTCCATATACAACCAGAGACTTTTTTTTGCACAGGCCCATTTAAATGGTTAATGCAACCAACTGATGATCTACAGTAAAAATGACAAATATTACTACCTATATTCCCAGCAAGAGGGATAACCACCAACAATCAAAAATACTTGATTATATGCTGCATGGCTGTGCAATCAAAAAACCCTTCACACAAGGGTTATTTATATATTTCATTTATTTATATATACACAATTTCATGGTGACCTTTCTTACCTTGCATTCTATGAAAGATGTGCTTTATCGCATGCTTCCTGACCCCATCAAAGTGACATAACTATTATATGCAATATCATCTTTGATATATTTCCATAACAGCTCCCTCTGGAAAACCCTCAGCACAATGTGCCCCGTCAATCATGTCAATCTGCTGTGTAGAAAAGGGAAATTTTAAAGCATATACGGCATTTGGATGATTTTTACCCACTGGATTGTGTTACACTGTACAAAAAGCAGGTGTGCTCCCCACAATTTATCCACGCTGTTTCAACACAAATCGATTAAGCTGATTTAGCAAAGTAAGTGGATTGAACAAACCAAAACTAAGTTGTCCCCAAAAAATATCAAGAATTGTGTTGTTTTAGCTTATTTTAAATAAGTAGTTTGAACAAACAGCAAAAATATTTTTTGATTGTACTCGATGTATTTAAAACCCTCATGTTAACAAACAGAACACGTGAAATTTAATAATAAATGTTGGTTAATAATTATGTTTAATAAGAGATATACCGATACTGTTCATTAGTTTATGCTAGTAAATACATGAGTAATCATTAACCAATGAAGACTTACAGTAAAGTGTGACCTTATTTTTATGCCTTCATATAGCCAATTTTTATAACTTACTTTTTGTTTTATTTTAAATACAGAATACTGTAAACTATATTATACTGTTTAAACATGTAGAACACATTACAACTGCAACATGGACCATTTTTACATTTCCAACTTTCTCAACAGCAGAAGTCTACATAGTTAGGAAAACTTAGAGCATAGTGAATAGGGGAGACAAAAGAAATGACAAAAGAAAAACTCCACATTAGTGTTATTACCACTTTCAGAAAGAAAGAAAATATGTAGGACTGATAATGGCAGCCAGAAGAGAGAGCAATGTCAAATTTACTTTCCTGTCCATAGAGACTACTTTATAAATGCCTTGTATATCCATTTGTAATTTAATGCAAAGATGATACTAACTATAGCTTTATAAATGTACACATACAGTTAATGTCAGAAGAATTATTAGTCCCTCTTTAAATTTTTATTTCTTTGTAAAAAATTTCCAAAATAATATTTAACCGAGCAAGAAAATGTTCACGCTATGTCTGATACTATTGTTTCCTCTGGAGAAAGTCCTATTTGTTTATTTGTTTTATTTCAGCTAGAATAAAAACAGTTTTTAATTTTTAAAAAACTATTTTAAGGTCAAAATTATTAGCCCCTCAAAGCTATAATTTCTTTCGATGTTCTACAGAACAAACCATCATTATACAATAACTTGCCTAATTACCCTAACCTGCCTAGTTCACCTAATTAGTTAAGCCTTTACATGTCACTTTAAGCTGTATAGAAGTGTCACATATCATTCATTCATTCATTTTCTTGTTGGCTAAGTCTCTTTAGTAATCCAGGGTCGCCACAGCGGAATGAACCGCCAACTTATCCAGCAAGTTTTTACGCAGCTGATGCCCTTCCAGCCGCAATCCATCTCTGGGAAACATCCACACACCCACATTCACACACTACGGACAATTTAGCCTATCCAATTTACCTGTACCGCATGTCTTTGGACTGTGGGGGAACCAGAGCACCCGAAGGAAACCCATGCAAAGGCAGGGAAAACATGCAAACTCCCCACAGAAACACCAACTGAGCCGAGGTTCGAACCAGCGACCCAGCGACCTTCTTGCTGTGAAGCGACAGCACTACCTACTGCGCCACTGCCTCGCCCTGTGTCAAATATGTATTGACACAGCCAGTAGAAATGAGATATTAATAGTGTTATGTTTAGAAATGTCCTTAAATTGAAGGAAAAAAATAAACGGGGCTAATAATCCTGGGGGGGATGATATATAATATATATATATATATATATATATATATATATATATATATATATATATATATATATATATATATATATATATATATATATATATATATATATATATATATATATATATATATATATATAAACAGAACTCAATACAGCTGCAATATGGAACCTTTTCATATTTCCGAGTGTCATAGTTGGGTAACTTTTTTTTTTTTTTTTTTTTTTGCATTCCAGTTTGCTCAAATAAGAAAAGAAAAACTCCACAATAGTGTTATCAAAACTTACCTAAAGAATAAAACTGTCTAGGACTGATAATGGCAGCCAGGAAAAAAAGAGCAATGTCAAATTTGCTTTCCTGTCCATAGAAACTGCTTTATAAACTCCTTGTATATCCATTTTTAATTTGATCCAAAGATATTATAATACTAGCTATAGCTTTATAAATATACATATATGCACTCATTGGCCACTTCATTAGGTACACCTGTCCAAATGTTCGTTAACCCAAATTTCTAATCAGCCAATCACATGGCAGCAACTCAATGTATTTAGGCATGTAAACATGGTCAAGACGACCTGCTGCAGTTCAAGAGCTGTTGGCCGAAAGTAAATATAGCAAACTGTATTACATTAAAGTTGCCATGGGTAATTTCCTCGTTTATTTTATAATATTTGAAAAAAATAAATAGAAAAAACAATTCAACCTTATTACTAATGCATTTAATTATTTTTGGAAAGTATATCATGTTTTAATTAATTTATTTTAATAGAACCATACAAAAAAAAAAAAAAAAAAAGGAAAAACTATTTATTTGTCTTTGTCCCCAATTTGCTAAGTGACAGTCCACATTTTTTTTATCTGATTCATTTACATTTAATTAAAACATTTAATTTCAGTTTGCTTATTTGTAGCTAAACAAACAAACAAACAAACAAACAAACAAAAGTTACATTAAATAGAAATGAGAAATTCTGTTAAAGGCATTCCCCAACCATTCTCAATGATTTTCCCTCTGGAGAGCCAAATCAAAGAATACAAAGGGCCAACTTTGGCCCACAAGCTCTAGTTTGAACATCACTGGTCTAAAGAAAGTTATGCATAAAACTCTCATTATAATTCCTGATAATCTAATTTATGCCTCATTGTTTATGCTGAGAGCAATGCACTGAATTCAGTCAGTGTGGATCGGAGCACTTAGCTTTGTGTCGATGGCTAATCTAAACCCCTCTCTTGGCTTTTCCATTTATAACCTCAACAGAAACATGGGTATAGATTCAGTGATAAAATATCATGAAACACCCACAGATCTTTGTGTAATGCTGCCTTATTTTGAATTAGAGGTGAAAACAAAATATTTTTGATCATTTTAGTAATGTTTGGTAACGTCTTTTGCCCTATTAAATTCTGACTCTTGTGGAAGCAAACATATTTCACATAGAACTTTATTGGACTGGAGTCCCGTTGAACACTGAAAATGAATTATAACACCTCAGTGTCTCTTGCGGCCCTTTTGTTTGTGACCACTGAGTCGCAGGCCAGTAATGCTCATTTGGCTTTCACCCACATGCCATAAAAAGTCCACACAGGGCAGTGATTGTTTCCTTTCGGCCTTGAATGCCACTGGGATGCAAACAGTTTCCCTTGTCCAAATGAAAACTATGCAAGATTCATTTGTAGATTTTCTTTTTTATGTCTGAAAGAGATAACTTAGAAAGCATAAGAGTTTCAGCAGCTCAAGAAGTAAGTGTGAGAAAGCGGAAACTGAATAAAAATGAAATAAAAAGCTAAAACTCACTTCACAAAGAAGACTATTTATAGAAGTAAAAGAAAATGGAACTGAAATGACACAACCTTGTTAAAATGAAACTTACTCAGAAACAGAGGTCGAAAAAGGAGGTTGTTTCAGTTTTAATGAGAGAAAAAGGGAGAAAAAATGCAGAGATTGTTTATACACAGTTTTAGTAAGGTTACTTTGGAAATGTAATAAATTACAGATTACAAATTACCCTATTTAAAATATAATAGGTAGAGTACATTTTCAATTACTTTATAAAAGTAAAACAACTGATTACATCTGATTACTTTTTGATTACCCTCATGTTTCTAATGGATATTTTCAACTAAATCACCTTCAAGCATTTATAACAAGCATGTGTGACCTTACAGTAGCTCTGTTTACTGTTAGAATTTCAAAATCTTTCATCACTTGAATTAAGATTATATTAATTTAATTTTAAAGTACAGCCACCATAAAACCAGAAGTTATAACAAAAACATTGTTTACTATTGTTACAAAATCTAAATTTTGCACATTATATATATTTACAACTCTTCATTAAAACATTACACTACATAATGTAGCATTATTAGTAACTATCATGAGCTAATAGTAATTACCATAGTATACTTTAGCCTTTACTACAGTAAACTATATATATGTGGACCTCCTCTCCCTCAGTCATCTTTCCATCAAGTAAATTTCTTGTGTTAGCCTAATTGGTCGGCGCAAGCGAGAGGTGGAAGTAACGCACCAAAAAGTCTGTTGTTAACCATTGTAAAACAGGTAGAAGACGAAATCATCATTCTTGATATCATACAGATTTACTTTCATTGGCTAGACACCGGCCTTACAGCTCTGTTAATGTCTGTGTCATCACTTATTGATCCGATCGGTAAATGTAGCTTGTGTGGATTCTACTTGACTAATAAAATAGCTTTGCTATTGAAAAGCTTTTTGATTAAGAAAGTAGCGGTGCTGCTGCCAAGCTACTGAGAAATGTATTTAAGCTAGCAGCGTCACTACTTGTAACGAAAATTTTTAGATGTAACCCCATTTGTAATCTTTAACATTTTTATAAGTAACTAATTTAATTACAGTTTTTCTAAGTAACTGTAATGAATTACTGTTGCATTTATTTTATAATTAAACAACATAACGCAGTTACATGTAACTAGTCACTCCCCAACACTGTTTATACATCATTGTGTTGTTATGCCAGTTAATGTTTATCCACATTAAAACCTCCTATACTCTCACATTCTAACACCAACAAACATCTGAGAAAGGCTTGGGGAAAATGCTCTCTCTTATTCTTTAATTTATATTTACATTTTGTTTAAAAGCACCACCAACTGTGTCAATAAATGTTTTTTTCTGAATGCTTATTAACATTACGCTGTATTAATAAGTGTTTTTTTTTTTATCAGAAATACATGTATACATTCCTGTTTTCAATATGAGATGCCAGTGGATACATTAAGATTTAGACTTTTGTACCACATATATTCTGAATTCTATATTCAAATAGCAGTTATAAACTAATAGCCCTTAACTTCCCATAAATATTAATAGTATTTGAATTAAACATTTGTTACCGGGAAAATTACTTTGGCAAGATGAGATAAAAGGAATTTAATAATTAATGAGACACTTATTGTTACGGAATGAACAGAGGTAATTTCCCATCCATTGTAATGTGGTGAGCAATTCCACAGGTTTTTTGGCACCCAGGGATAATCGTCTAGTTTTGAGCAGAAAATAAAATGTACATTTTTGTAAAATGGTGATATAAATGTTCTTGTCTAAAAATATGTTCATTCGACATTAAATAGATTGGGCGCATTAATGTAATGAGTGCCAAACTGTCATAGGACATGCATTCTTGTGATTTCCCTGAGGACAAAATCAAAGGTTGAGAATAATGCTAATGACGGGGCAACATAAGGGGAATGTGGGTTGTTCTGTTGTGTGAACATCAGAACAGCTCAATTAGGCTTTTCAAAAGGGACCTTTAAACAAACTTGAAGGTTTTGTTCTTCCATGTTCTCCTACAACAAACAGCAATTTGACAGTGCCAACAATCCCATAATTCCACATCATGGGGCAGCCAAGGGAGGGGGACCGCAAATAGTACATACAGTGTGTGTATTTGTGTGTGTGTGTGACAAAGATGAGAATCGCTCACACATAGGGAAGAGTTCACAGGGAACTCATTAACGCATTCAAGCGTCCATCACAGGCAGTGACCTAGAAATGAGGGACAATTTCACAAAAGGAAAAAAACAAGACAATAAAGCCTTTCTTTTCCAGCGATGGCATCCTCTTAATCAGATGGATCCAATTAGAAAAGACGCTAAACTGCAGACATCCATTTTAAGAATGGGTCCAGTCTATACACCTAAAATTGTTTCCATTAACGTAAACCCGGTCTGGGAAAATGTTCATAAATGGCAGATTTATGGACAAAGCAAATTGAGCAAATATTTGTGACCTGGGCTTGACATTGGACTTTTTGACCACCAGCCACTATGACTGTGACTTTGACCACTCGCCATTTTCCCTAGCCACAATTTTGGAAAATATATATTTATATGCATACATTTGACTTTGGCATACTAAAATTAATTAATTTAGATTTTGTGTTATTTCAACATGAGTCCTTGCTCAATTAGCATGAGCAAATGGGCTGTGGTTTCATGGTGTTGCATTGCAATTAGTTCTTGTTTCACATAACTTTTCCAGCCTGACCTCACAAGAAAAAGTATTTTACGTTTGACAATTTAGTGGCTAATTCGTACAAATTCATACGAGTTCAGTTGTACGAAATTGTACAATTTTCAAAAGGAGGCGTGGCACCTAACCCCACTCCTAAACTCAACTGTCATCGGGGGATGGCCAAATCGTACTAAAATGTACAAATTAGCCACTAAATGAAAAAGTTACGAGTTGCCGTGAGATTGTGTTGAACTTTTCATAACACTAAGGATTTACCTTTTTTTTTTTTCCTATGGCCACACCAAAAAAAAAAAAAAAATAGAATTAAAAAAAAAAATATATATATATATATATACATATATATATAAATATATATATATATATATATATATATATATATATATATATATATATATATATATATATATATATATATATATATATGTATATATATATACACACACACACACACACACACACACACACACACACACACACACACATATATATATATATATATATATATATATATATATATATATATATATATATATATATATATATATATATATATATATATATATATATATATATATATATATTTGTTTCTTTGCCAGAAATTTTTAAAACAAGCAAATATAGTTGTGTACATACAGTAAACCTTTTATCTACAAAAAATAAATAAATAAATAAATAAATTGACATTTTAAAAAGAATTATTGCGATTTATCTAAAACTATGCACAGTTGTCTGTACTAGCTAAATGTTTACAGATCACCAGTTAACTATACATAAAGGGGAAGTTAATCTCTTATTAAAGCAAATCTATTGTAAAGGATGATAATTAAATCATAAACAAAAAATAACTAAAATAAAGCGGATGAAAAACATAATCATAAACATGATCACGCGCACACAGTTAAAGTGAAAGTGGCAACCTCTGCTGCTTAGACAAAGACATTTTTTAAAAGGATCTCAAAGTGTTAAAAGCAACAGCGCTGTGGGTGCGCAAGCATCACTTTTTGTCTATTCTATTTCAAAGAAAACCAATTGCATCAGTTGTGTTTACAGGAACAATTGCTTCATGCAAGAAAACAGGAGCAAAAGCATACAACATCAGCTGTGCGCGCGATACTAAAACCATCGTCAGTAAGTAAGTATCACGATGTGTCTGATCATCCTCTCATTCGGTATTCACCTGCTTTCTTTTCGGCTGAACACAAATGATTTTGTCTCGATGAGCATCCTTTTTGTCAAAATTTGCTTTTAAGAAAAAATACTTTAAATCAGCCAAAGTGGCTCGTGGGTGTGGTTGTCTATCACAACTGAAATTCCGCATTTGTGACCCTGGACCAAAAATAAAAAGCTGCCGAAACCCCAGCTGCAGAAAAAAAACAAAAAACGTAAAATAACCATTAATTACAGAAATTTATTGGAAAATAACAAATAAAAGACGTGAAATTACAGAAATGTCCTGAAAATTTCTGTAATTTAATCTGTTGTTTTACTGTAAATTATTGTAATTTAACAGCGCTATTTTACATTTTTTTCTGGCACCCCAGCTGCCGGAAAAAAAAAAAAAAGCTAAACTAGGAATTTTTTTTTAGTGTGGGTATAACAAAAAAATACATTGAACCAATCATAATTATTGATTTTAAAAATCAATGTCACAACAAGCATTTAAAAAAAATCCTTCCAAAATATATATAAACTATTTTTTATTACAATATTTATTCAATATTTAATATTGAAAGATATTCTCATTTTTTCTTGACAACTTCTGGGGTCGCCACAGCGGAATGAACCGCCAACTTATCCAGCAAGTTTTTACGCAGCGGATGCCTTTCCAGCCACAACCCATCTTTGGGAAACATCCATACACACATTTACACACACTCATACACTACGGACAATTTAGCCTACCCAATTCACCTGTACCACATGTCTTTGGACTGTGGGAGAAACCAGAGCACCCGGAGGAAACCCACACGAAAGCAGGGAGAACATGCAAACTCCCCACAGAAACGCCAACTAAGCCGAGGCTTGAACCAGCGACCCAGCAACCTTCTTGCTATGAGGCGACAGCACTACCTACTGCACCACTGCTTCGCCCTTTGAAACATATTCTTTAATATTTAAAGATTTTCTTGATGTTTAATTTTTTTTTAACCCTCAGATTTAAATAGATGTATCTCAGGCAAATATTTTCCAAATAAAACATCAATGAAAACTTTATACAGCTCTCAGATTATGCAAATACCTCGATTTCCAAAACATAACCCTTTAGACTAGCCTTATCTCATGAGGAAACGTAACTTTTTTTGTCCATGTATGTCGAATTTGTCCTGAGTTCAGTTTTTCGAAAACGTACAATTCGTAAAAGGAGGTATGGCACCAAAACCCACCCCTATGTATGAATGAGATGGTATGAATTCATATGAATTACCCACTAAATAAAAAAAGTTACGAATAGCTGCATTGCTTAGACTGGTTTTGTAAAGGGTTGCATATATTGAGTCTCGACTATGGCACTATTGTAAATTAGGACATAAGTAATGGGATGCTCTTAGAAGATCATCAAACAAAAAGACAGACATTAATGAAATTAGTCCTTGTCAAAGTCCGCACTGTTTGAAGTATGCATTGTCTACCATGTAAACTTCATCATTCATGAAATATTTATATGGCCGTTCAAAAGAATGCCTGTTTGTTGGTGCCTATGAATCATTTATTAGGCCAAAGTGTGGGTCTGAATGATGCAATCTACTTAAATATGCATGAGAATGTCATCAATGAACACTCTGACTGCCTTAAAAGCTCATCTTCATAATGTGTTTTGCCTTTACCATTTTTTTTTTTATAATTTAATGCATATAAAATAAATAGTTTCCCTAAAACAAAATCATCATTTAGTCAACCTTTACTTAAAACCTTTTTGAGTTTCTTTATTCTGTTGTACACAAGATGTGTTACTGCATTTAAATCCAATAAATGCTCAACCAGCAATTTTCAAAATATCTTCTTTTGTATAAAAGAGAGAAACTCATAAAATTTTAAAATCACATGAGAGAAAATGGTGAGGTAATTTTGTTTTGTTTTTTTCTTTTTGTTGTGAACTATAGCTTGAATAAAGTATTAATTTCATTGGGAATGTGAATGCCGTTGCAATAAGTAGAAGAAAAGTGGGATATTTTAGGTCAACTCTATTTCCATATATTTCAAAACAGCCATATAAGGGTAATATATCAACATATATCCATAAAGGGAAACTGTTTGTCTGGGCATTTTAATTTTCTTAACTTTTTTTTTTTTTTTCAAAGGATTACATGCCTCTAATTTGCTATTGCATTCAAATTAAATGATTAGAAATGGCGCATTGCTTTAGATTATCATTTACAGTAACAGTTTGGTTCTGACATTTGTGATTTGTCTCTTCAGGTTTCGGCTTCTCACTAATTCTACACTCCATCCACCATCCCCAACTCTTCCTAGCTCATTTCTGATATTTGTTCAAAGCATTTGCCAAGTACATGGTAATCAGCCTCATCTCTCTGGCTTTTACCATAATTCATAATTAACCAAATTGCTTAAGAATGCCTTTGGGTTCTGTTCTGTGAACCCCATGGGGGGTTGACATGCTGCTGCTCTCCTCGTTTTGTCCATCCATGACTGCATGGAGGGCATACCTGCCTACAGGCCCATCTGCCGGAAACCCCAGTTATTTCACCCCTCCCCCCCCCATCCAACCCCTAGCCCACCACCCCCACCCCACATACCTGCCAACACTGTTTTTCCCGAGAGTCTCCCGTATATCAGACTCATCTCCCTACACCCTCCTGTTTTATTATTTATCCCAGAAAACTCCCATAATTTCAAAACAAGGAGGCAACTATTTTAATTGCACTATTTTAATTACTTACCCTTGTGAAATGGAGGAAGAAACTGGTCCATGAACTGTGTAAGTTACTGTAAAGTTCCTGCCGACCTCTGACAAAGTCCCACACATCAATAGTCTTTTCTGATCCTTCCTTTGACAAACGGCCGACAAATCCTCCATTTTAAGCGTGTAGATTAATGAAGCACTTTTCAGAAAAACGGGGGCTATAATGCTGATATTTTTTATGACAATAAACCTCAATCACTGACTCTTCAGTTTCATCTTTGGGTAGAGAAAGTAACACTGACTTTCCCCTCACACTTTCAATAATATCCAGCTGAGCACAGACTCCAGTATCTGCAACAATGTTTGTCACAAAAATGGCTAAAGACTCGTTATTAAGACGATTCCTTTGAAGCACAATGAGTCGGCTCTTTTATAAATGAATCAATAGTTTTAAACACTGTCCACTTTCAGATTTAAGCCTTGGCTGGATATTACAATTCACTTGTTACACACTACATGGAAGGTCATTTTCAAAAACCCATAATAGGGGCTGTTTAATATATCTATATACCCTACCGGCCAAGTCTGGGGTCAATTTTTTTCATGTTTTTTTTTTTTTTATTCTGTTCATCAAGGCAGTATTTAATAAATGTAAAAAAATTAAACTTTTAAATATTTATAACAATTTTAAATAACTGCTTTCTTATTGCATGTAGTTTCAAGTGGCATTATTTCTCCAGTCATTATTGCTATTATTACTATTACCATTAGTATTACTACTACTACTACTAATAACAATAATAATAATAATAATTAATATTAGAGTGATTTCTGAAGGAAGACTGGAGTAATAAGGCTGAAAGTTTATCTTTAAAAATCACTGGAATGAATTAATAAATTAAATTATAAACTACTTTTGAACATTTATTTAATAGTGCAATAACTTTTCATAATTTTACTATGTTCTGTATTTTTGATTAAATAAATGCAGCCTTGGTGAGCAGGATAAGCTTATTTTAAAACATTTAAAAATCGTACTGACCCTAAAGTTTTGACCGTTAGTGTATATTTGGCAAAAGTGATCCTGGCTGAAATGTATGACTGTGTGAATGCTAAACAATATAAAAAAGATAGTGGAATTTATTAAGTAAAATTAGATTTTAGTAACATCTGTTTTGAGTGAACCTGCACAATTCTGTAAAATATTCCAATTGGATAAGGATATTTACACAGTCGCTTTGGTGCATTTCTCACAACACTATATAGATTTGCACAACAGTTAATGCATTTTTCAAAACAATAAGTCAATTGTGCACATCATAGCAGCATTTTTTCATTCTTCCAACACATTGCAGATGCTTTTGGACATGCATCAACTGCTTTCATACAACTCTCTGCTGTCTTATAACATTATCATTCTCTTATGTCATGTCAGTCAAAATGAACTAAACTTGTGAATGCTGAATAGTCATTCCATATAAAACTAATAGTCTTCATTTCATTACTTGAGTCATTACATACACAAATGTTTAACTAGTTGTCAAAAGCTAATTTAAAAAAAAGTAATATTAAATTTTATTTTTATTATAATACTAAAAAAAAAAAAATATTTCCTGAAAATTTCTTCTAAATTGAACAATTTCTTTAATAATTTACAGACCTGTGTGTGTTGTAAGTTCAGTTCCAATGTAATATTGTTTACAGTTTTGCTCAAAGGAACAGCTCTACCGAAAAGAAGTTTATTTTTGTTGTAAATATGGGTGTATTTATTCTTTTGCACAATGTTGTGAGCAAATTAGACTTGCAAAGTGCAACTGCAGTAAAAAAGTGAAACATACATATTCAGTGTCTTGTACTCAGATACCTCACTAAATGCAGTGATGTCTAACTGTAGTTTTCAAATGGCTGGGCAAATAGTATACAGTGCTGTCTTGAGCGTTTTTAGGAAGTGTCAACAAAATCTGACTTTTTTGCATTGGAACAAATGTACAGAGAAAACTGTCATAATGAAAACATTACAAAACCATTTGGCTATCTTGTTCATGAACAATGGTGTCAGGACTTTTTTTATATTGATGACACTGACACTTTGATTGACAGCAATACTTGCTTCGGAGGAAGTGACAGGTTATCAGCTAGGTTTTGCAGTTTGTACTAACTGTTTTGAGAAATGCATTAACTGTTGTGCAAATGTAAATAGTGTTGTGAGAAATGCAACAAAGCCACTGAGAAAAACTGTAATTCCTATTATGATGCGTAGGATGTAAACAGTTAGGCAACTAACTATGGTTTAAGAGCTGAGCGTGTATGATTTAAAAGAGATTATTCCATTAATCCTAAATGACAATAAGTAGCCAGCCCACAATAACAAAACTCCAGCTGTCCTGTTAAGCCAAACAGGCTTCCTACATCTTTCTCCACACTTCTATCTCTGAGGTCATGTATGAATGTCTAATACTGAACTAGCCACAGGCTTAAACAATAGCCTCTGTATGCTAGGAGAGAACTGTGTGGCATTGATGACCCACAGGCCTGAAACTTGACATCGGAGAAAACAAAATAATATGTTAGGCTCTCCAATTCACCATCACACTGTCTGAATTAATTTATTCATTTTCTTTTCAGCTTAGTCCATTTATTACAGTTTTTCTCAGATGCTTTGGTGGAATTTTTACAACACTATTTACATTTGCACAACAGTTAATGCAAACTGCAAAACAATTAGTGAAAACTGCAAAACCTAGCTGATAACCTGCAAAAGCGCGTCACTTGCTCAAAATAGATAGTTCATTCCTCAAAAGCAAGTATTGATGTCAATCAAAGTGTCAATGTCATCAAAATGAAAAGTCCTGTCACCATTGTTTATGAACAAGATAGTCAAATGGCTTTGTCATGTTTTCATTATGACACTTTAAAAATTATGTAAGTTTTTTCAATGCAAAAAAAAGTCAGATTTTGGTGACACTTCCTGAAAATGCTCAAGACAGCACTATATACTATTTGCACAGCCATTTGAAAACTACAGTAAAGTTAGACATCACTGCATTTAGTGAGGTATCTGAGTACAAAACACTGAATCTGTATGTTTCACATTTTTACAGCAGATGCTCTTTACAATTCTAATTTATTCACAGCATTATGCAAAAGACTAAACACACCCTTTTTTACAACAATCATAAACTTCCTTTGGGTAGAGCTGTGCACAACTGAAGACAATATTGCAGTACAAATTGGAACTGAACATACAACATACACAGGTCTGTAAATCATTCATCAAATTGTTCAATTTTTAAGACATTTTCAGGAAAATAAAGATTTACAATTTTTTTATAAAATTTGCTAGACAGATCTTGACAACTAGTTCAACATTTTTGTATGTAATGACTCAAGTAATGAAACGAGGACTATTAGTTTTATATGGAATGACTATTCAGCATTTACAAGTTTGGTTAATTTTGACTGACATGACATAAGCAAATAATAATGTTCTAAACAGCAGAGAGTTGTATAAAAGAAATTGATGCATGTCCAAAAGCATTTGCAATTTGTTGGAAGGAATGAGAAACTGCTATTATGATGTGCACAAATGACTAATTGTTTTGAGAAATGCATTACCTGTTGTGCAAATAGTGTTGTGAGAAATGCACCAAAGCGACTGAGGAAAAACTGTAATCTGGGGTCACCGCAGTGGAATGAACATGTATTCAGCACATGCTTTACGCAACGGTTGCCCTTCCAGCTGCAACCTATTACTGGGAAACATTCACACAGCCATTTACACATACACTACGGTTAATTTAGCTTACCCAATTCACCTATTCCGCATGTCTTTGGACTGTGGGGGAAACCGGAGCACCTAGAGTAAACTCAAGCAAACACAGGGAGAACATGCAAACTCCACACAGAAATGTCAACTGACTCCCAGCGACCTTCTTGCTGTGAGGCGATTGTGCTACCCACTGTGCCACCGTGCTGCCCCCGTCTAAATTATAAAAAAAAGAAACAAATAGATTTAGTGAACAACACTTCCCTCAGAAATTTGACAAAATTTCAATTCATGCTTTTATTATTAAAGTGACACGACTTGGCTAAAACAACAGCGTCTTCAGTGCTTTCCATTGACTAAAGAGCACCACACGTTCTTCTGCTAGCAAATACAGTGTGAATTAAATACTTACATAGCAAGGGAGCTAGGCTTAACATTAAACCGATTCACAAGAATCGCAATTTTCCAGACAACCACGACATACTATGAACAGCCATTTATATAATACCTTCCATTATTCTCAAAGACACTGTGAACCAAAATACAAATACACAAAATTCAAATAAAAAAGCGGAAGAAAATTGTGCAACTATAATCAAATGCATCTGTGTTAATCCAGGTCATCGCACACCGAATCTGAAATTTTTACAGGTTAAAAAATAAATTCAATTTAATTTTTGGTCAATCCCATTTTTGTCATAATAAATGATATCAGGTTTATATTTATATTGTGGGGTTGCTTGGTGATTTGCTAAAATCAAATTCTCTTTATTAAACTATTAGAATTACCATATTTTATCCATAACCTATAGAAGATAAAAATAGCAGGTAAAAGTTACAGTACAAAAACAGCAACATTCGATTTTTTGTGCACCCAGCGATGATTACATTACATTAAAGACACAGTACATTGATTTTATGGCACTGGGTTAAACTTTATGACACCTTTACGGCATTCACGACATCAAAAATAAATACAGGCCACAATTGAACATGGAGGATAGTCTCTGAATGGCTTGGGCCTATACTGGGCCTAGGCTTGGGCCTAGACTTGGGCCTATATTGCAAAAAATGTGTTTCTTAGATTTATTTTTGTCCTGTTTCTAATTCAAATGTCTAAAAATTCTTAATTCAAGAAGCATTTTCTAGACAAGCAAAACATATAGTCTCGTTTTAAGATATAATATTCCAAAATGAAGCGAGTTTTCCCTTAAAACAAGCAAAATTATCTGACAATGGGGTAAGCAAAATATTATGCCAGAAGGAAAAACAAGATTATTTTGCTTACCCCATTGGCAGATTACTAAGTTAATTTTGTTATATTATTTTTTAAAACAAGACAAGGCTTTTTACCTGTCTAGAAAATACTTCTTGATTTAAGAATTGTTTTGATATTTGGACTAGAATCAAGACAAAAACTCTAAGTAGGAAACACATTTTTTTGCAGTGTATTGTATGTGTGCATCGTTTTGTGTAAGGTTTATATATTTATAACCACCTCAAAATATATTAAGGGGTTGCGAGTCACTAATATTGTTATTTTGGGGGTCGCGGGCTGAAAAGTTTGGGAACCCCTGACTTAGAACACAGAACACTTTATGACATACAAAGTGTGTAATATAAAGAGAAAACTTGGAAGATGATTGGGAATCACTGCTTTAGTCTACTGTATGCTGGCTTGAATGCCTGCCGCGCATCTTTCCCAATGCGGCTGTTTGGCCAGAATTATCAGAATTATTAGGCCCCCTTTGATTTTTCTAATTTATATATTTTTAAATGATGTTTAACAGAGCAAAAAATTCTCACAGTATGTCTGATTTATTTATTTTTTTCTTCTGGAGAAAGTCTTATTTGTTTTATTTTGGCTAGAATAAAAGCCGTTTTTAATTTTTTAAGGTCAAACGACAAAAAATAAGGTCAAGAATCTTGGTATGACTCTTGAGTCAGATCTGAGTTTCAACAGTCATGTCAAAGCAGTCAGTAAATCAGCATACTATCATCTCAAAAACATAGCAAGAATCAGATGCTTTGTTTCTAGTGAAGATTTAGAAAAACTTGTTCATGCTTTTATCAGCAGCAGGGTGGATTACTGTAATGGACTCCTCACTGGTCTTCCTAAAAAGACAGTCAGACAGTTGCAGCTCATCCAGAACGCTGCAGCCAGAATTCTAACCAGAACCAGAAAATCAGAGCACATCACACCTGTCCTCAGGTCTTTACACTGGCTGCCAGTTACATTCAGAATAGATTTTAAAGTATTATTACTGGTCTATAAATCACTAAATGGCCTAGGACCTAAATACATCACAGATATGCTCACTGAATACAAACCTAACAGATCATTCAGATCATTAGGATCATATAAACTAGAAGTTCCAAGGGTTCAGTCAAAGCAGGGTGAATCGGCTTTTAGCCACTATGCCCCTTGCTGCTGGAATCAGCTTCCAGAAATGATCAGATGTGCTCCAACATTAGGCACATTCAAATCAAGACTGAAAACACATCTGTTTATCTGTGCCTTTACTGAATGAGCACTGTGCTGCGTCTGACAGATTGCACTATCATGTTTTTCTCTTCTTCTTCATTCTTTCATATCACATTTTACCTGTTTTTATGTTTTGTTTTGTTTTTACGCATTTTTATTATTTGTTTTTATTTTTATTTTACTTGTTTCTTTTATTCCTGTTTATGTAAAGCACTTTGAATTGCCACTGTGTATGAAATGTGCTATATAAATAAAATTGCCTTGCCTTGCCTTTTAAACACCATTTTAAGGACAAAATTATTTGCCCTTTTAAGCTAACTTTCTTTTGATAGTCCACAGAACAAACCATTGTTATACAATAACTTTCTTAATTACCCTAACCTGCCTAGTTAACCTAATTAACCCAGTTAAGCCTTTAAATATAATTTTATTAGCTGTATAGAAGTGTCTTGAAAAACATCTATTAAAATATTATTTACTGCCATCATGGCAAAGATAAAATAAATCAGTTATTAGAGATGAGTTATTAAAACTATTATGTTTAGAAATGTGTTGAAAAAGTCTGTCCTCTGTTTAACAGAAATTGGGAAAAAAATAAACAGCGGGGCTAATAATTCAGGGTGGCTAATAATTCTGACTTCAACTCTACGTACTCTTCCCCAAGTCTCTGTTCAGGATTGATTGATTAAAAAAATATGCTATGTGGCTGCAGTTTCACAAGAAATTAAATAAATGTTGAAATTGGGGATAATCCTACACAGCTCAATTGAACTTTTCCCTCTCCATGCAATGGATTGAATAGACACAATATATATATCATAGGTCTCAAACTCAATTCTTGTAGGGCCGCAGCTCTGCATAGGTTTGCTCCAACCCTGATCAAACACAGCTGATCCAACTAATGAAGGTGTTTTTGACTCTTTTGAACACCTTGAATAGTTGGATCAGCTGTGATTTGATACGGTTAAAGCAAAACTGTACAGAGCTGCGGCCTTCCAGGAATTGATTTTGTGACCTATGATACATAACTTTCGATTTCTCAGATACAAATACAAAAAACGCAGAAAAAATTTTTAGACATCAGTGTGCAAAGACCTTAATTATTCTAAACTTTGTATGAACTTCAAAGAAACTACATGTCTTCTTTTTGTAAACATTAACAGTCACCCCTAAGACCAAGTATCCTGTAATAAAAAGTGTGGCTCTTTGTCTCTATTTCCATAAAATATCCACTTTGTTGGTATCTCCCCTAAACAAAGCAGACATGAAGTCTGAAAAAAATTGTACAGCCTCCGAAAATATCTCTCGGTTGGTTTATTCCACAAATCTAAGCCCTTGTTGACAAGTACCCCTTAGGTAAGGTACAACCTTAGCAGTGCGTTCCTGCTATTGGGAAGGTAGATGCATCCCTGCGGCCTACTGTACTGTAGGGTGAAAGCTCCAGATCTGTTGTGCCGTCCTGATCGTTGTCATCACTGTTGGGTTCAGAGGATTTTGGTGGGCCACACTCCTCAAAGCAACAGCAGCAGCAGTCGAGAAAGGCTTTGCTAAATGGCCGACAGAGTGCAAGAAGCAGCACGGGTGTGACAGCAGACTTGCAGAACAGCATCATTTGACTGACTAGATGAAGGATATCTAGTGTGCGACGTGGCACGCCTGTAGCCATGTACACAGATACGATGTTGCTGATGTTTTCCGGAATGACGCAAAAGCCATAAAGGATGGCTAAGGCGACCACAATGCAGTTCATTTGGCTTTCAAGTTGGATCTGTTTGCGATTGCCCCGAACACTGGCACGCTCGGCTTTGCGGATCTTACGTGCGGTCACCACTGAGCTTATGATGGTGAAGAGGGTGGGAAGGCAGAAGTAGCAGCCAAAGTACCACCATAGACGGGCACTATTATATGTGAGTCCGAGAACATAAAGAGTGTCAGGGAGATCTGTGGAGATTCGGACCACACAATGTTCGCAAGGCGTCACCTCTGGTGGCTCGCTCACTTCTTTAACCAACTGTCGGATGAGGAGCTCGGGAAGGGCGAGGAGCAAAGCACCGAGCCAGATCACGGTTAGCTTGGCTGTGGTGGACGTGCAGTTTTCAATCATCTCATAGTACATCTGGACGTTACTCGCAGCACGGAAACGGTCAATGCACAAAGCACAAAGAGTGAAGGTGGTTACTCCCAAAGATGCCACCTGCAAGGTAAAGGGAATGTATGGTCATTACAAATAAAGTTTTAGAAAATCCTTTCACAGGGTATATAAAGTACAGAAATCAGAGAGTGGAGTACCTTTTAATACCACTCTATCCATTTTATACGACTCTATATTTTAAGACCTCATCGCTACTTTAGGTTTCAACCGGTAACATTGGGAACATTTTAACTTAAGCATATTTATTAAATGCTGATTGTAAAAACGAATCCTAAACTAAAAAGTTATTACAATAATGAATATCAAAGCTAATCAAGCAGGTTGCACCTACACTTTAAAACCCAAAAAGTTAAGGTAACTCAAACCATTTGTGGAAGCCGATTGCAACAAATTATTTAAGTAAAAAAACAATCATAATGAGTACTGTGAATTTGATCTATTTGAGTAAACGAAGCAATTTGAGCACAGTAAAATCCAAGAAATGAAGAGAACTCTTCTTTTGAGTAACCATGAAGGGAACCAATTGAGTACTGTAAAACCAAATACGTTAAGGCAATGCAAACTGAGGAAACCGATTGCTACAAACCTTTTGAGTCAAAAAACTAACCTATATGAGTAATGTGAACTTACTCCATTTAAAGTTGAAGTAATGAGGTATTTATTTAACTCATTACCTTCAACACTGAGTTCAAAACTTTTTTCAAATGAGTATAACTAACATAAGTTTTGAGTTATCTACTCTCATTTTATTTGATAACGTTGATTGTTTGGATTTACAGTGTATAGAACAGCAGGAAAAATGATGTTTTCTCAGTTACTGCAGTAAACAAAGCTGTGTGATTTCAAATCCTGCAGGATTTGATTGATTTCATAAACTACGCAGCATCCTGCTATTCACAAATTCGATTCAGGCAAACTTTAGGATGCTGATACAAATTTAATACCTTATAAAATAGCAGTTAAGACCTTAAAATACTTTTTTAAGGGCCTCAATTTCTCTAAATTGATTCATCAACTTTTAATACATTTCAAGACCCCGCAGAAATCCTGTTCCACTCACATGTTAATTGCATCACAAATGAAACTCTACACACTCAACCATTTAGTGCATAAGTCTCAAACTCAGTTCCTGGAGGGCTGCAGCTCTGCACAGTTTTGCTCTAACACTAATCAAACACAGCTGATCATACAAATCAAGGTGTTCAAGACTAATAGAGACTATTAAGCAGGTGTGAGTTGGAGGAGGTTGGAGATAAAATGTGCAGAGCTGTGGCCCTCCAGAAACTGACTTTGAGACCATTGATGTAGTTTATGATTTTAATGTCATCCCATCTCTTTCGCTACGGACATACATTGGTTGCCAATCTAGTGAAATAAGAGACCAAACTACCAAATAGTACCTGTCATAAGTACATTCACCATCGTGAGGTGGCATAATCACTTATGTAGGAAAATATTACTCGCGGAATCCAAAATAAAAAGTAAACCAACTTGCGTGAAAAGCTGTGCACGTAAACTGCATGAAGTGTTCAACAGTCCACACTTTGTTTATCGGTTAAATAAGCGCATCATCTGTGTATTTAAAGTGCACTTATTCTTTTTATTTAATTTCCAATGTGAATGTTGTAGAATAGTGATTAAGTATGCAATTTAAGACTATGGAACCTTTTTTGCAATTGATAATGAATTTAAACATATATTATAATATAGAAAGTTTACTGCAGTTTCAATATGCCCCTACTACAATCTTCATTTCTTTGTTTTAAAAAGCAGTTTATATTGATCTATTTTGGAAGATGAAAAGCACATAAAGCTTTGTGCTGCACTGCTTTAAATTGTCAAGAAACAGAAAAACTCTTCTCAGTAGATAAAAAAGGGCATCTTTGAATAAATATCTGAAGCCACATTGTACTGCAGTGGAAATAATAATTTTGCTCATTTATGACAGTCAACAACGACTTATTCCATGCATATGTGTAAAATTCCAACGTCAGTTTGTACTATGTACTATTGATAAATTGGAAAATGTTTAAACCAATATTTACAATAAGATTTGGCAAAGTAATTCTGATGAGGGCAGCATGTTGACGCAGTGGGTAGCACTGTCACCTCACAGCAAGAAGGTCGCTGGTTCAAGCCCTGGCTGGGTCAGCTGGCATTTCTATGTGGAGTTTGCATGTTCTTCCGTGTTCACGAGGGTTTCCTCCGGGACGGGTGCTCCGGTTTCCCCCACAAATCAAAAGACATAGGTGAATTAGGTTAGCTAAATTATCTGTAGTGTATGTGTGTATGTCCTGGTCCTCCAGGTTGGGGCTTGAGCTAACAACCCACCTTGTAAAAATTAGATGTTACAAAACTCCAACATAGTGAAGCTAAATATTAACTTCGATATTAACAGCCCCAAGAGTAAGTAATTCCAATGAACATTGGCTACTAATCTAATTGTGATTACTGTGCATTATTCAGGCCCAAGAAAATGTATTGTTGAAGGTATGGTGCACCCCAAAATTTTTAATAATGTCATAATTTACTCATTCTTGATTTATTCCAAACCAGAGTTTTTTTTGTGAACACAAAATAATTTATTTTAAAGAATATTGGAAACTTGTAACCCTTGACTTCCATTTGTTTTTTTAAGTCAACCTTCTTCAAAATATCTACTTTTGTGTTCAACAGAGCAACAACAACAAAAGGTTTTGAACAAGTCAAAGGTGATTAAATGATAGAAGAACTATTATTTATTGTTTTTTCTACCATGGAAATCAATGGTTAGAGGATTCTAACATTCTTTAAAATATCTTCGTTTGTATTTAACAGAAAAAGAAATGTTTTGGAACAAGTCAAGGGTGGGTGTATGCTTTTTATTTTTGGGTGACTATCCCTTTAAAAGTATATTGTGTTTTTATTTAATTTAAATCAAATAAATTCCTGCATAAAGTTAATAACTACAACATTAATTTCAGCTTCTTTGAAATAATCTGGGATACAATGAAGCACTGACACACACATGCTGTCAACTGAGAATTGTATTAAACCCTTGAGCCTGCAGAACAACAAGGAAATTCTATCCTGCTAGATTCTGCATCAACACCCCAGCCTTTTTCATTTAGGCCCATGGATTGTATTGTAAGACTGAAACATTATGATCCAATAAGAGGGTTTTCTGAATCAAGGGTGTAGGCGCTAGTGATATGTTGTCAGGAGATTAAAACCGCAGCTATGGCACCAATCAGGTCAATTTCTCAAAAAACACATGATACAATCTGAACACTGCCCCAGGGCAATACCACTGTCTCTTTGTGTCTGCTGCGGAGACACCCCCCCCCCCCACCCCCTGAACTGAAGAGGAAAAAAAACATGGCTATGACATGATGTCCGCCCTGATCTACAGTTCACATACGCTATACTGTACAACATCTGCACTCAATTCTTGTCATCTGCAGATCATTTCCTAACTTAAAAGCTGTTTTGTTAATATAGAAAATCTGTGTGAACAGCACCCACTGTTAAACTTGAAAGTGTTGCAAGAAAAAAAATATTATAAATCTTTACCTCAAATGAAAGCAAAGTCATGAGTTATTGTTAGAGAATTTACTGTATGCAGTGAGACTGCTTTGATCAAAGAGGTGTGTCAAGATCTGAATGAAACAGTATAATGAATTATGCAAATGCAAGTCTAAATTGTGATTAAATTAAAATGCACAACTATGTGAACTCAATAAGTTAATAATGCATTTTTACAATATAATTATTATATAATATAGTAATTGCCATACCACAACCTTAGAATTATAAGGTTCTATCTGACATTTTTGTCAAAATGGAGTTATTGAAATATTCTTATCAAACGACAGCTTACTTACAATTTGGGAATTTTTTTTTTATTTTTTTTAATAAGACAATACTTATTATCTTTACAGCCAGTTTCTCTTTTAGTTCAACAACTTAACAACTCTCCAAACCAGTTGTCTAAAAAATATGCTAACCAAGATTGATACAATAAATAAATAAATATTTTTTTTATTTGTGTACTCGTGTTTATTTAATGTTCTGGCTATTCCACTCCTGACAAGATCTAGCCAAAGCAATAATTAGTTCGGCCCACAAGTTCTACATACATGAAGGTTCCAATTAAATAAATAAAAATGGAAAACCCAGGTGTATATTATAAATACATATTTTTGTGCTGTCACTTTATACTATAAATACATTGTCAAAAATGAATGCCAAGAATATCACACATTAGTAACAAAATTTCATTTCAATCAATCATCAAAAGGCCAATCTTTTTTTTCTCAATCCAATATTTAGTTTACCTCAATATAGGGAATAATCTTACAGGAGAATTCCCCAAGAAGCCAATCCTTTGTGAGTTCGTGGAATACAACAAGTGGCAGGCAGAAAAAGAGGATGACAAAATCCCACAAGGCGAGGTTGGCCAGCAAAGAGTTTGAAATGCTTCTCATGTAGTAATTGTGGCACACTATGCACATGATTGCTATATTCCCAACAATCCCCACAGTGAAAAAGAAGATGGAGATGCACATAACAGCATAAGCACCATATGATTCACCTGTCACGGGGTAAAATGGGTTTTTTACCCCAGGGGTTCT
This sequence comes from Danio rerio, assembly GCF_052040795.2. NCBI lineage: Eukaryota > Metazoa > Chordata > Actinopteri > Cypriniformes > Danionidae > Danio > Danio rerio. The sequence continues at coordinate 29,815,168 of NC_141045.1, read as the reverse complement.
TGGTCGAGTATTACGGGGGATGAACGCGGTTACTTCCTCATACTCTTCCAAAGGTGAGGTTCCCCATTCGGGAATAGACGGGAAATCAGGGTGAAAGTCTGTAGGCTGGACCTGCGCTACAGGCTTCGGCAAAGACTCCACGCGTTCAAGTACATACTCTGGCGATTC